>NW_007233171.1:317477-382899 GCF_000164805.1 Carlito syrichta | reverse complement strand
AGACTGGGGATGCCCATTTCCCAGACACAGAAGAGAGTGTTCCCGGGTTTGAGGAGGCGCATTTTGACTTATGGGCTGGAGAGGGCTCCTTTACTTCGTTCCCTGCTTGATTTCTGGCCAAGTCCTGGGAGCAACTCCCTTCTCTTTATGCCTCTATGACAAGTTGAGGGTTCTGAAGCTCAAGGCTGTTCTGCTCAATGTCGCCCACTTTTTCGGGGCTTCCTGCCTGGCCCCCAGTACCCTTTCCAGACTCTCAGCAGCCAGTACACCAGGGAGGAAGGGGTCATTGCCTCTTCTGATTCAGGACAGGAGGTCCTGGCCCCAGTCTTCATCTTTCTGGGCTGTCTGGAACCTGGGACCTTCCTGATGGGGTAAAGCAGGAGGGCACTTGCCCTTCCCAGCAGAGGGGAGGGGGTGGGGCTTCCTCTGCCCTGAGTGGAACAGGAGTTCTAGGCTGGCCCTCACAGAGGAGGAGGCACTGGAGCCTCACTGGCTGACCGCTGTTCTGGCTGTGTCTCACTCAGCGCCCACCTCTGGCCTTCTCTTCGTTGCAAGCGGGAGCCCAGAGGTCAGCAGGCAGGAGCAGGTCAGCCACCAGCTTCCCACATCCCCTCCCTCAGTGCCTGGTTCAAGGTCAGAGCTCAAGAGCCACAGAGATGGGGGAGGCCCAGACTCTCATTATAGAAATGGGAAACTGAGGTCCAGAGAGGCCACCACCTAGTGTCAGGGACTAAGCCAAAACTGGAACCTAGATGCCTGCTTACTGATGCAGTTTTCTCAACCCTCCTGGGTCCTCAAGCACTTAATGCATATGATCTTGGGGAGCACATGTGATTTCCGACCTGATGACTCAGCCCGACCTGTAGGGACAGCCCACAGCTTCCCTGGCCCTCCCTCACCCAAAGATTCCCCCAGTTGTCTCCTGACAGAGCTGTGCCCTTCTGAACTCCTCTGGGGCTGGGGTTAGGGCTTGTTCTAGGTCTCTGTGGGGCAGGAAGGTGGCTGGTCAAGTCTGCTCTGACCTTTCTTTCTCCCGCTTTTTCCCAGGCTGCTGCTCCTGCTGCCCTGTGGGCTGTACCAAGTGTGCCCAGGGCTGCGTCTGCAAAGGGGCATCCAACAAGCTCCTGTGCCTGATGTTGTGAGACCCTGATTCCAGATGTAAATAGAGCACCATGTACAAAGTCAGATTGTTTTTCATGTACCCCTGTCCCTTTTGCTACATTCCTTTTTCTGTGAGATATGTGAATAACAAGAAACTCATCTAGACCATTCTGCCTCCAAGTGCCTTGTTGGTATTGGGAATATGGCATTTGATTCTACTTGGATTGTGGGGGAAGTCTGGTTGTGGGAGTCTTCAGAGAGGGGACAGCGGCACTGGGATCCAGGTGCAAGGTGTCCTGCAGTCTTGCCAGATGCTGGCTCTCTTTTGTAAGCTACGGTTAATCTACCAGTTTCAAAAAAGAACTGATTAGTGGTCAGTGCCCTTCGTGTGTGCCTGTGTCACAGCCTATATTCAACCACCTCCTGTATATAGTTAGGCATAGGTATCTCAGTGGCGAGGGGAACAGGGAGCTTAAAAGTCTGCTAGAATAGGAAGTCTTGTAAAGAAGAAACAGGCTGGGTGCAGTGGCTTACACATACAATCCCTGCACTTTGGGAGGCTGAGGCAGGAGGATTTCTTGAGACCAGGAGTTCAAGACCAGCCTAGGCGACATAGCAAGACCTCATTTCTACAAAAAATTTAAAAATTAGCCAGATGTGGTGGCATGAACCTATAGTTCCAGTTACTTGGGAGGCTGAAGGAGAAAGATCGCCTGAGCCCAGGAGTTGGCAGTGAGCCGTGATAATGCCACTGCAGTCCCTGGGTGACAGAGTGAGACCTTGACTGGAAAAAAACAAAAAAACGATTCTGTGACTGAGTGCACCTGGGTGATCCTGACACAAGAGCCTTTCCCATCGAGATCTGAGAACTGCATTTCACTAGAGGGCACAGCTCTGGCCAAGGCTGGGAATTGGGGAACAGCTTGGTGTGCTCAGGGAGCAGACTAAGGCCAGTGTGTGCTCAAGTGTGAGGGGAGAAGCCCACGTCTCTTCGGAGAGGGGAGGGCAGGACCCATGTGCCCCATTCACTGGAAGGACTCCCGTCTTTGGCTGTACCGCTGAACCACTTGAGAGACTGACAGTGCTCAAGCCAGAGTCCCACTTCCCCTCCTCCTGCCCAGTCTAAAATGGGCCTGGAGAACTTACATTTTTAATAAGTTCCTAAGGTTGCAACCCACTAAAGCAGTCACACAGAATCATTTGGCAAAATAAAATGCCCTCTGCCAGTTCCTCTTTGATCTCAACACCAGGAAATATTTTTCCACCCCAGTTGGTATTTGGAGCAACTCCCCAACCTGTGGCTGCCTGTTCCAGTGGCCGAGGGGACCTGGAGGTGCCCAACTCCTGCCTGACTGTGGAGGGAAAACCAGGCAGGCCTCAACACGCTGGATGTGGCAAGCGTCTTTGCAGAGACCAGACCAGGTTTAGAGGGCAGGTCCCAGCCTCCTTGGGGGCTCTCTCTGTAACACAGTAATCCCAAATCTGAGAAAACTGTGCACAATATTTGCCTATTCCAAATAAGTTGCCCGGAGGTCCATCAGGGAAAGACATTGGTTTATTAAAACTTACAGAGGCACCAACAGTAGCTATTGGGGAAGAATCTGTACCTCGGGACTATAGCAAGCAGTTTTGTAATCCAAACAATCAAGTTAATCATTCAAGTTCCTATACAGTGTGTACAATTGCACTGATTAAGAATTCCAACTACATTGTTTTCAGCTTTCTTGGTCACCTGCCTCTTATGACTCATTGCTGGGAATATGCACATGCTTCAGAGACTGGTCCCTGAGGGAGGGGCAGGAAGAAGCTAGGTATGGGAGGAAACATCCACGTCGGGACAATACTCCCCCCCCACACTATGGAAACACCACCTCAGTGTGGATGGGCTGGTGTCTGAGCTGCCGTTTCCTGGAGAGTCTGGCAGGGCCCTTGGGTGGGGGTGTGATGTGGGTGCTGCCCTGTTTGTCTCAGGTGCTGCCCTGTTTGTCTCAGGTGCCGCCCTGTTTGTCTGGAAGTCCTGGCATTAAAGTCACAAATGCGCCAGCCTTTGCTCTTTCACAACTCTGTTTTGGGAAATTGCAGCTGTCAAACCTCTCAAGTGATGGGTACACAGTGTTTTCACTAGTCCTGACAAACACAATCAATCGACTTGCAGCTTATGCTTTTCCAGGTCATGTGTAAAGTGGCATTCTGCTCTGTCCCTCACCCCTGTCCCAGAGCGCCACCTTCCCGAGGGCCAGGTGGGGCATAATCATCATGGACGTCTGCTGGAGAAATTGTTTATGGTAGTTTCTTAAAAATTTGATGTGGCTGTTAATGGAATGCCTTGTGTAATTCCAGATCTTTCGGTGCCAAGTACACCACTGTGAGACAGCCTGGTGAAGCAGGTAAGAGCATCAGCTCCGGAGCCAGACTGCCTGTTAGAACCACAGCTCCCCCAGTGAGGTAAGCTCTGTGACCTTTCTGTGCCTCACAATACTCATATGTAATGTGGGGGCAATAATAGTGCCTCTCCCATGGGGTTGCTCTATGGTTGAACGTGCCTAGCACAATCTCCGGCATGTATCAAGTGCTCAGTAAGTGTGACTTCGACTTCCCTCTTGGCCTGGTGTGGTGTCTGACAATCAGTAGGTGATGCATCAATGCTCTCTCTTTAATTCAGAGCACTTATGGGGCCTCCTACTGTATGTAATCATAGCACTGAGCACAGGGAGGTAAGACAATATAGAAGCGAGAGCCAATTCCTTTGCTGGAGATTTTAGTCAAGTCCCTGTGGAAGTCAGAGAGCAATCGTTGACCACTTCAAGATTTAGCTGCTAAGTGGGAGCAGAAAGTCACAAGTCACACAAGGCCTGGACATCTCTCTATTCAGAAGAAGGACCCATTCCATATGGACTCTGGGATGGGCTGTGTGTGCAACAAGCTAAGACAGAGGTGTGGAAGCCTTAGGACAAGGATGTGATTCAGTCCACCCAGGAGGCCAGGAGAAGAATGCATTCACTCATTCATTCATCCGTTCATTCCCATGGTCACTTCTTGGCCACAGCAGATGGAGCACCGATGGGTGGGCTGACAACTAACTCTTCTGGAGGGACTCTCATAATGCTGCCCCGTATAGGTGGTCAGCACTGGATGAAGGCAAGCTGAACCAATCAGAGCCTCTCTTCTGAGACATGTAAATTCCAGATGCAGGTGAGGGGTCAAGGGACTGCCAGGGCTCAGGCTCTAACTGGAGCCACATCACAAGAAGAGTAAAGAGCCCACCTGAACAGTGGCCATGAAGATGATCAGGCCAAATTACATAGCTGTTTTTCTGTTAGAACTGCATTCTGTATATCTCAGTCTTCTGGGGACACAGAGGGGCTGAACATCTGCTGAGAGAGGTCCCAATGACACCTCAGCGCCTTTTGGATTCTCCCACCCAAGTATTAGCCAGGCCCAGCCCTGCTTAGCTTCAGAGATCAGACAAGATTGGACGTAGTCAGGGTGATATGGCCATAGACCTCTCTTTGAATTCTGAAAGCAAATTCCGTATCAGTCAGGGTTCCTTGAATGCAAGCAACAGAAGTGGCCTCTAACTAAATTAGGCAAAACAAATTCTTTGGAAGGAGATTGGAGAACCATGGAGTCAACCAGAAGTTTGAAGAATTAGGCTCAGAAAGCAGGCAGGAGCTGTAGGAGACCAGACAGTAGGTTATATCCCAGGTGTGGCCTGGCTGGGCTGCAGCGTGTTGTACAGCTATCACCACTGCTTCCGCAAATACCCTCACCACTGTCACCGGCCACCACTACTGAGAATGAGTTATAAACTATTCATGGAGTTCTTTACCTGTTGATTAAGACCCTAAGTCTCAGGAAGTCCAGCTAGCTGGAAATGGGGAGGAGGAGTATCCGGCCACCTTCAGATTTCCTAGTAAGACAAAGGGCCCTGCACACCCCTAAGACTCACCCTGTGGGTTTCTTCCTATACCAGTAAGAGTCCTGGCAGGAAATTGGTGAGCAATTGTGGAGAGTTTAATAAAGGGATTGTTTACAAAGGAGTAGGAAGGAAGAAGAGAAATGAACAAAAGATGAGAAGACTCCCAGGCCTGCACTCTAGGGAGCAATTACCAGGCCCAGGCCTAGCTGTCTCTGGAACCCAGAGAGAACAGCTGCAGGAGAGGGTGTCCTTTGGGAGCCATGACCTGCAGGTTACCACACAACCTGGCAAGGAAGGAGCCCTGGGAGTCTCTTCTGTGACCTCCTCTCTCTCCCATCTCCTGCCAGCGCTCTCCTTGGCAGAACCAGATGCTGTCACTACAGCTGCCTCTGATTTTCAGCTAGAGGGAGGAAGTTAGTAAGTCTAAAAAATACCCAGCTCACCCCACAAACAGGTTGTGTCCCATCAACAGAAGCTGTGTGTATTTCTTCCCTGCACCCTGGAAGAATCGAACTGATTAAAAGATGATTCTGCTCACAGGGTTGGAGAGAGGAAGGGAAGGGCCCAGGGGCGATAGTGGAAGCTCTGTGTTGGCAGCAGGGATGGGGGTGGGAGGCTGCAATCATCAGAGGCCTTCAGAATGCCTGTCTGCAAGTGGGGCCCAGCCAGTCAGCTCAGAGTCCAGTGAGCCCGTGAGAAGCAGAGGTGGGGGGAGAGCCTGAATCACACACCTGTGAGGGGCAGATCACAGGCCCCACCCAGGGCATCACAATACCTACTGAGCCACCCTTTCAGGGTGATCTCCTGGTTGGCTGAAGGCCTACATTTGCCTCCTGCCCCAGGCAAAGCTGTGAAGTCAGGTTCCCCCTCCACCCCTCCACCAGCCCTACTCCTTTCTGGCTCTTCCTCTCTCCCCTGCAGACACCTGTGCTTTGGCCCAGGGGCAGGCTGGGGCATGCTGCAGGGTTGGTTGATTTTTTGCCTCTCAGGGGTCAGAGATTCCTCCTCTGAGCCTCTGCATCTGCCTGGACAGACTTGGTAATTCTTTTTTTTTTGAGTTGGAGTCTCACTCTGTCGCCCAGACTAGAGTTCAGTGGCCTCTCCCGGCCACCACAGCCTCGACCTGCTGGGCTCCGGCGATCCTTCCACCTCAGCCTTCCAAGCAGCTGGAAGTACAGGCGCGCGCTACCATGCCCGGCTGATTTTTTGATTTATTGTAGAGATGAGGTCTCGCCAAGTTGCCCAGGCGGGTTTCGAACCCGCAGGCTCAGGCAATCCACTCATCTCAGCCTCCCAAGGCGCGGGATTACAGGCTGAGCCACCATGCCCGGCTGACTTGGTGATTCTTAAGTTCTCACATGGAGGAAACTGATATCGTCATTCAGGCTGGGAGGTTATAAAGGACTCGGACTAGCCCCCTGAGGATTCTCAGAAGTGGCCTTGCAAAGTTGAGAAATGGATCTGGCTCTCATCACCTTCCCATCACCTCATGTCCATCCTGGGGCGGGGCACCCTCCAACCTGAGCAAGGCTGGACCAGAACCTACATCAGTAGGTTGATGATCTTGGATCACCCAGCCTGGAAGAGTTTGCCAGCTTAAGTGGTCCCTTAACAGAGAGAGGACAATGCTTCTCCTGGGAAAGTGACTCTGGGGGTGGACTCAGGCTGTCCTGAGCACCTGTCAAGTTTGACTGTCTGGCATCCATCCCCCCAACTGCCTTTAGGGGGATCCCTTCTGCCTCCATTATGTGCAGCCACGTGGGGGGTGGAGCTCCAGTTACAAAATCTGGAGGGCCAGAATCTTCTCCAGGGAGTCTCAGCTAATTGGATGTTCCCTTGGGAACTCTGAGATGCAGGGTAGAAGGAGTCTCAAAGGACATTCATCACAGACACATGTCACGACTAGCCCGTGGATCTTGTTTCCCAACCCTATGGCATTTCCTTGGTTCCTGCCCTCTCTCCAAGACCAGTCCCACCTTTTACCCTTCCAGTAAATGACCCTTACCTTAATTTTATTGCTTGCAATTAGTGAATCTGGACCGACATTCCTTTGGTGGGGAAGGTGTTGGTGGGGTGAGGGGGCTGCCTCCATGGCTTCACAGAGCCACTCACTGTGACCAAGATTATCCTCACCAGACCCCCAGGGCCTACGACTCTGAGGGCAGAACTGGATGTGAGGTCAGGGACTGGATATCACCTCCCATCCTGGGGCCACAGAGCCACAGGGCCACAGGGCCACATTCTTCTTGCCTGGGCCTGTGGGACCCGCCCTTGGGTGAGGTTCTCTTAGTTGGTAGGCATTCCTTGCCCTTGGGGCCTGCCACTCTGAGGCCTGGGAAAACTTACTTTCCTGGCAGAGATTTGAAGTTTGTAGCAGACAAAAGTGGCTCCTTGGAGTCTTCTGGGTTACATGGGGCGGGGTTCTTTGTACAAATGAAAAAGCCAAGGTGAAATCCCTGGGCAAGCTCTCACCCACCATAGACTGTATTCTTTGGAATGAAGCCATTGTGCACAGCCCACACTCAAGTAATGGGAAGTTGTTCTCCTTGAGAGCAAACACCTACATAAATCATTTGAATTCTTTTATGCAGGAGCTCTTTTCTTCTTTATTGATGCAATTATTTAGTTATATCAGTATGGATTTGAGGGCATTTATTTTATACCTTGGGTTATAATCCAATACTGCTTTATTTTGTTGTCTGACTTGTTCCAGCTTTGGCCGTTGTTGGTTTCTGTGTCCCTTTGACACACCCTTATTATTGTGAATTATTGGTTGTTTTAGTGCTTTATCACTTTCTGTTTGTGCCCATTTTGCCATGGGTCTTTTGTCTGTTTCTTACTGTGTTAAAGGTGTTCTTTATATGCCCTTGAATCTTTGCCTGATTGAGTTTTTTCATGGGCAAAAGGTCTTACTTTTAAAGTAGTAAAATGTATCAAATTGTGTTATATAATCAGTTCGCTTGTGACTTGTTTAAGGACTATTTCAGTACTCCAAGGTCTAAAAGATTGAATATCTAAATATATTTTCTTGTTTTATTTTTATTTTAAAGATGTGGGGTACAATTCAGGGTTAGGTATACAAACGTTGATTATGCAGGCACCCTTGTTGATGAGGTGTGCCCCTCCCTCCTCTAGCAGTTTCCTTCAACTGCCAGTCCCACCCCCCTTCCTCTGGCAGTTTCCAACTACTGCCAATACCTTTCTTATACTATTATGATAATTGTTCAAGGTCCACTTATGAGAGAACATATGGTACTCTGTTCTTTTGTTTCTGTGATAGATCACTTAGTATGATTGACTCTAAATCCATTCAAGTTGCTGAGAAGACCATATGTTGTCCTTCTTTATGACTGCATAATTGAATATCTAAATATATTTTCTAAAGTTTCACATTTGATACTTAAGTCTTCCATCCATGTGGAATGGATTTTTTTAATATGGTGCTGAGTTGGGGATTCAATTTCATTTTTTTCCTGGTGAGCAGTCAGGTCTATTTATTGAATAGAGTTCTCCCTTTGTGCCACTGCTCTGACTTGCTACTTCTGTCATATGAGACCTGTGAAACCACCAAAGGAAGCCCTAGAAAGCAGTAGAAGTAATTCCTCATTATGCAGTTAGTATATAATGTTACTCCAAGTAGGAACTAAAGACTTCTTGCTATACCCATTTCACATTTGAATAGCTGCAAAATGCTTACTTTTAAAAACGTAATTCAACAATGCATACAAAAATACACTAAGAACAAGTTTTCCTGGTATGTAAGGAAAGTTCAGTATGATAGAGTACATAAATATTAGTTATCACATTAGAGTAAAAGAGAAATAAATAGGATTATCTCAAGAGGTACAGAAAGAAAAATACATATGACAAAATTTGACAACCATTCATGATAAAGATTCTTAGTAAATTAGAAAGTATCCCGATCAGTCCACAATGTCTTGAATAGGGAAAGTTTTACTATAAGTTTACTGTAGAGGCTTATTAACAGGGGACTGGAGTAACAGAGAATTTATAATAAGAGGAAAGAAAACTCTAGGCCAGGTGTGGTAGCTCAAACCTGTAATCCCAACACCTTGGGAGACTGAGGTGGGGGGGAAATCACTTGAGGCCAGGAGTTTGAGACCAGTCTGAGAAAAAGAACAAGATCCTGTCTCTACAAAAAATAAGAAAATTAGCCAAGTATGGTGGTGACAGCTATAGTCCCAGCTACTTGGGAGGCTGAGGTGAGAGCATCACTTGAGCCCAGGAGTTTGAGGCTATAGTGAGCTATGATTGCACCCCGGCATTCCAGCCTGGGTGACAGAGTAAGACTCTGTCATAGTAATAATAATAATAATAATATAAAGATAGAAGATATAGGGAGCATCCACTATCTCAGGACTGAGCTAGAGCACGCCAAGGAAGAGTCACAGCCCCCTTCACCTCGAGGCTGGGTTGCAGACCTTGCTGGGAAGGGTCCAGCCCCGGCATGGTGTTTGGTGGAGAGGTCACTTAAGTACCTTGCTGCCGGGACCTGCTGGAATTCTGCCATCTGGGATGCTGGGGAAGGCTGCTGTCCACAGAACAGTGTCAGACCTTGAAATTTGCCACAGAGTTTCCTCAGAAGATGCCAGGGAAGCTGCTGGCACTGGGTGCTGCAGGACACCCCACCACAGAACCTGGGAGCTGGAGAACCCCCCTGTCTTAGTTCCAACTGCCATAACAAAATACCATCGACTGGGTGGCATAAACAACAGAAGTGTATTTTCTCACAGTGCAGGAGATCAGAAGTCTGGCCTCAGGTGCCAGCTTGATTGGGTTCTGATGAGGGTCCTCTTTCTGGCTTGTAGACCACTGCCATCTTGCTGTGTCCTCATGTGGCCTTTCCTCAGCGCATGTGCAGAGGGAAAGAGAGAGGGAGAGCTCCTGGTGTCTCTTCTCACAAGGGCACTGATCTCACCACAGGGCCCCATCCTCATGACCGCATCTAACCCTAATTTGCTTCATCTCCAAATAGCACCATATTGGGAGTTAGGGCATATGCATTTGAGGGTGGGGACACAAGCATTCAGTGTGTGAATATTCTGTCTCTGCAACAGCCTAATGCTAGAGAAGCCATGCCCTGTAGGAGCTGAGTGCTGGTTTCTACAGAAGCCATGTGCCAGAGAAAGCGCTCTATGGGCCATCAGAAAGGTACAGAGCAGCCAGGAAGAGGGATTGCTTTCCTTCTCCGCCATCCTTCCAATCCCCTCTGATGCTTGACTGAGGAGGAATATTTACAAAGCCCTCCTCCATGACCACAGAGCAGGAAAACGAGGGTAGATCTGGAGCCATAGAGCCAATGAACTGATCACTGGCATGCCTGCTAGAGCACATCCATTTAAAAAGCAAAACAAGGCCAGGGCTGTAATCCCAGCACTTTGGGAGGCCAAAGCAAGTGGATTGCCTGAGCCTGAAGGTTTGAGACCAGCCAGGACAACTTGGTGGGAACTCGTCTCTACAATGTATCAAAAATTAGCCAGGCGTGGTAGCGCGCGCCTGTAGTTCCGGCTACTCGGAAGGCTGAGGCGGAAAGATTGCTGGAGCCCTGCACGTTGACACTGGGGTAGCCGTGAGTGTGCCATGGCATTCCAGCCTGGGTGACAGAGACGACAACGCAAAAAAAAAAAAAAAAAAAAAAAAAAAAAAGCAAAACAAGCCAGAAAACCTCAAGTGATTCCTTCTAAAAGTCAGGAATGAGACAAGGATGCCCTCTGTCACCTCTTCTGCTCTATATGCTATCTGCAGCCACAGTCAAAGGAATAAGAAAAGGAAGAGAGATTGGAAGCACAAGGATTGGAAAGGAAGAAATGCAGTGTCATGACTTGCCCGTAATGTGTTCGTTTACATAGAAACACAAAAGAATCTATGTTTAAATTGTTAGAAATAATAGGAGAGTTTAGTAAAGTGATTGTATACATGCAAAAGTCAGTTGAATTTCTATATACCAGGGGCAAACAACTAAAAAAATGCAATTAAAGAGTAATACCATGTACAACATTATCAGAAAATAGCAAGTACCCAGGAGTAAACCTAATAAATAACATTCAAAAGTGACACAGGGCAAATTGTAACACTTTACTAAAAGATATTAAAGATGTTCTCAATGAATAGAGGGAGAAATAGCAGTGGTGGAGCCAGTTACACTTTAAGGACTTTTGCAAATCAGTGTTAAACCCAGCCAATACAAGATGTTATGTAAACTTGCAATCAGATAAGTTATGTTAAAAACAAAGGTAATAAATATTCAAAACCCATTCATTCTTAGTTGTTGTATATATTTTATTATTAGATAGGCCAGGCGTCCTCAAGACTTTTAAGTAGAGGGCCAGGCAGTAATTATTCTAGGCTTTGTGGGCCACATGCAATCTGTGTTACATGTCCTCCTCTCGCTCCTCCTCCCTCACCCCTCCTTCTCTGGGGAAAAAAATAAAAAAACCTTTGAAAATGTAAAATCATTCTGAGGCGGCTCAAATCTTGCAATTTTTAAGGACAAGCCAGAAGTCCAGATTCTTATGTAAAATACCAGATTTTAAAAAGATTGTGTGGAACCTTGAAAACATTATGCCACCTAAAATTAGCCAGACATAAAAGGACAAATATTTTATGATTTCACTTATATGAGGTACCTAGAAGGGGCAAATGCATAGGGAGAGAAATAAAATAGGAGTTGCCAGGAGTTAGCAGGAGGGGAAAATGGGGGATTATTCTTTAATGGCACAGAGCTTCTATTGGAGATGATGAAAAAGTTGGAGATGTATGGTGGTGACGGTGGCACAACATTGCGAACGCATCCAATGCCGCTGACTTGTGTACTTAAAAACAGTTAAAATGATAAATTATCTGCTTTGCATATCTTACTACAATAAGACGTTTCATTGGAAGAAAAGGGAGAAAATAAAAAAGATTGTGTGAGCCAAACCAAAGTCAGAGGGCCAGATATGGCCAATTTGCAACTTGTGGTTGCTACATCCCTGTCTGAGATGCTAATTCCTACCTATTCCACTCTCCCCCCACAAGAAGAATTCTGCTCACCCCCCAAAGACAAGCCCAAATGTCACCTTTCTTTCTTTCTTTCTTTCTTTCTTTCTTTCTTTCTTTCTTTCTTTCTTCCTTCCTTCCTTCCTTCCTTCCTTCCTTCCTTCCTTCCTTCCTTTCTTGCTTCCTTTCTTTCTTTTTTTTTTTGAGCTGGAATTTCACTCTTTGTCGCCCAGACTGGAGTGCAGTGGCACACTCACAGCCACCGCAGCCTCGACCTGCAGGGCTCAGGCGATCCTTCTACCTCAACCTTCCAAGTAGCTGGAACTACAGGCATACATCACCACACCCAGCTCATTTTTTTAACTATTGTAGAGACGAAGTCTTGCCAAGTTGTCCAGGCTAGTCTCGAACCCCTGGACTAGGCAATCCTCTCGCCTCCACTTCCCAAAGTGCTGGGATTACAGGCGTGAGCCATCGCGCCTGGCCTATGTCACTTCTTTTCATTCCCCAAAGCTGAAGTCCAGCAACACTGGACCCATTTTTATGCATAGCAGCAAGGAACTGGGAAGAGGGTGGCTATCCCTTTAGAGCCACATTCTCCAACTTGCCAGTCCCCCACCACTACCTATCTGTTTCACCCCTATATATTACCTCACTGGCTCTTGTAGGCATCTGAGATTTCAACCCCCGCAGACTTTCAGCTCCTGGGGACAGCAATGCTTTCCCACACAATCTAGGGTTGCAGCATCACTGGGTGATTCCTCCCTGCTAGACCCTAGGCCAGGGGTCAGGCTACAAAGAGTTTAAAAAAAAAAATACACTGGGAACTCCAGTCTCACAGCATCATGGGCAGGACTTTGTAGTTTGGTGGTTTAATTTGGGATGTCTCAGCCTCAGCACCACCGATGTGCAGGTTCAGTTAATTCTTTGTTGGACATTCTCCTGTGCATTGTAGGATGTTTAGCCACACACATCCTTGCCTCAACCTACCGGGGCCAATAACACGCCCCTAACTGAGAAAACTCAAGATATTTCCAGGTATTGCCAAATGAACCCCTGGAGGCAAAATACCCTCCAACCCCATACCAGTTGAGAACTGGTTTAATTCATTGGTTTATCAAGTAAGTATTTTCTTAAAATCAAGATCCCAGATAAGTGTGGGGGAATTCTAAGCAGGTTGAAAGCTGGATACGTAAAAAAAAAAAAAAAAATCGGCAGCATAATTTTGCTATGATTACCCAGAATTCTAAGTGCTTCTCCTTCCAGTGTCACAGAGTTCGGCTGAGCTTCTGTTCAAAACTGGTTTGAGTACGCTATACTTTGAAATTTGACTTCGCTTACTGGATGCTTGCTGTCACCTGGTGGTCATTTCTATTTACTGCAAGTAGAGGAAAACCTCAATCTAGACTCAACCAACCATCAAGATGAAGACATTTAGACTTTCTTTCCTCAGATGCTAGAAAGCAGTTCTGGGGCTCACAGCTTATACAGATACACACAGGCCTTTGGGAAAATAGTTTGCAGTTAGCAAGAGCTGAAATCAGTAATGAAGTGCCAATTTTCCTTGGGTCTATCTTGGTTTTGAATTTTTAGGGCATCACTCTGCCCACATTTCTCTACTGCTAAAGGTTCTATGATCAAGCGCCCTCGAATTCCCTTTGAATATCTCTTGTGAGGATATTTTTGAGTATTTTGTATTCTGAGAATTTTGGAGATAATTAGACACATTCATAGTACCACAAAATCAGGCCATCATATATTAAATCAGTGTTTTCCAAATTTGTATGATCATAAGAAACAGACAAACCGATGCAATGAGCTTAAGGTGGACCCTTCCAGGGAACTGTTAGGAGCAAGGCCAACTGGGAGCCTCTGGGTCATGGGGTGTCCAAGCTACTGCTATGGTGACTTCACTGCTGGATGACGATGACCTTGATGAGATGATGAGTCTTCCTGAGACTCAGTTTCCAGGCTTGGGCCACCTGCCTGTCCATCTGGGCCCAGATAAAACGGTTATTCAGGGTTTAGTCTTCAGAAGAAGCCAAGTTCTGTAGCTGTCATTAAAATGAATAATACAGATGCTCCTCAATTTAAGACTCAGTGCCCTGAATAGTGCCTGAAACACACCAGGTGCTCAGTAAAAAAGAACAGGTAAAAAAAAAAAAGGCCAGAGTTGGCAATGCACCCTTGGAGGTGTTGAGATAGGAAGGGGGTGGTCAGAAGCCCCCAGGGGTGCACAAGGAGCCCCACGGGGGGAAGGACAGGTCCCATGAGGGATCCCTCCTCTTCTTGGAGGCCTCTGAGCATTGTAATTCCACCAATGATGATTGATGCTCAGGGGCCAGGCTCCAGGTGGGGAGTCAAGGGAACCAGCCAGGAGGTCAGAGGCCAGCACAGAGTGCCTGCTCTGGAGAAGTTCACATCCAAGTCTGGGCGTAGACGCTGACACATCCACCCAACGTGGGCCTATATGGTCTGTGTCTGCCATGAAGGTCTTATTCAAGGCTCAGAGAGCACTAAGGCAAGAGCAGCCTCTTCAGAGGGAGGGCCTGGGGACCAGGAAGCTTGGGTGAGGAGAATGAGCAGTCAGGAGGAGAAGGTGGGGGCATATCTGGGAACCATCACGCTATTTTAGTTTCTTTGTTTCTTTCTTCTTCCTTCCGCCCTTTCCCAGTCTTGACCGCTGAAGTCATATATACTTGCGGTAGAAAATTCGTAAATTATAGAAAAGAACTAAGAAACTCTCACCACCCAGAGATGATCCTTGGTAATGCTTTAGTGTATATCCATGTAGTCTTTGGCATTATTAATTTTTAATTATGCATAATAGGCAAACATATTCTTCTTGTTAAAATTTAAAACATTACATCAAGGTCTTAAGTCTCCTTAGCCAGCCAACTCCGCTCCCGGTTCCTCCCCGGTGACCCTCACCACCACTCGGATGACCACTTCATCAGAATAATATACCACTCTGGACTATTGTTTATATAGGTAAAGATGGAGAGATCTTTGTTTTTTCTTTATTTCATTTCTGTATACATATATTTCTAGACAAGGTCTTGCTCTGTAGTCCAGGCTGGAGTGCAGTGGTGTGAGCATAACTCGGTGTAATGTTGAACTCCTGGGCTCAAGGGATCCTCCCACTTCAGCCTCCTGAGCAGCTGAAACTACAGCACATGCCACCATGGCTGGCTAGTTTTTTTATTTTTTATTTTTGTAGAGAAGTGGTCTTGATATGTTTTCCAGGCTGGTCTTAAACTCCTGACCTCAAGCAATCATCCTGTCTCCACCTCCCAGCATACTGGTTATAGGCATGAGTCACCAGAACCAGTCTGTCTTTGCTTCAGTTAGAATTATATTGCAAATTCAACTTTGCAATTGTATTTTTCTACTTCATATGTGAGTGCTTTTTCTATGTGCTTATATATGTACCTACAGAAAATATGTTATTTTATGTGTTTTTTAATTTGTTTAAACTGTATCACTCATATGAATGTGCAGGATATGAAATCTGATTACATAAGTTTGAATCCTGTCTCTAGCGCTTTCTAGCTATGTGACCTTGGACTGGTCACTTACCTTCTCTGTGCTTCGATTTCCTCCTTTGTAGAAGGGGCTTTTTAATGATTAGTGTCATCCTTCTTTAAAGAGTTACCATGAGGTAAAATGAGATAATATATGTCAACTGTTAAAAACAGTGCCTTCCATGTGGAGTGCTACAAGTAAATATTAGTTCTGGTCATTTTTTTTTTAGGTCAGGGTCTCACTCTGTCACCCAGGCCGGAAGTGCAGTGGCACAATCACAGTTCACCACAGCCTCCACCTCCTGGGCTCAGGCAATCTTTCCACCTCAGCTTCCGGAGTAGTTGGGAGTACAAGCATGTACTACTATGCCCAGTTAATTTTTATTTTTTTATTTTTTATAGATGAGTCCTTGCTACGTTGCCTTGGCTGGTCTGCAACTCCTGGCCTTAAGTGATTCTCCCATCTTGGCCTCCCAAAATGCTGGGATTACAAGTGTGAGTCATTGCACCCAGGCAGTTTTGGTAATTATAATACTTACAGGGCCCTCTCATTGTTGAGTGTGAAAATGACAAGATGGCTAAGAGCCATCCTATAGCAAGATCAACTACAGTCTGAGTTCAGACTCCCCAAGACCTCCACTAGCCCCATGATCTTGGGCAAATGTCTTTCCTACTTTTAATCTATAAAATGGCTTAATAATATACCTACTACATAGGGTGAAAACTAGGTTAATATGTCTAAAGTATTTAGAAGGATACCAACATTCAAATGTTAGCTAGCCATTTTCTTTTTATCCATTGCCGATATTTCAAAGAATAAATGTATATATATCTTTTCAGGCAGGGTCTTACTATGTTGCCCAGGCTGGCCTTGGACTCCTGGGCTCAAGGAATCCTCTTGCCTCAGCCTCCCAAGAAGCTGGGACTAGAGGTGCATGCCTCCATGCCTGTTTTAAAATAGTGCGATTTTTGTTTGTTTGTTGTTTTTTGAGTCAGAGTCTCCCAGACTAGAGTACAGTGGCATGGTCATGGCTCAAGGCAGTCTTGACCAACTGGGCTCAGGTGATCCTTCTGCCTCAGCCTTCCAAGTCCAGCTATTTTTTTTTTTTTAATTGTAGAAATGAGGTCTCACCAAATTGCCCAGGCTGGTCTCCAACCCCTGGGCTCAGGCAATTCTCTCACTTCCACCTCCTAAACTGCTGGGATTGCAGATGTAAGCCACCATGCCTGACTGAAATAGTGCAGTTTCAAAAGCCATTTTCCTATTCACGGACATTTGAGCTGTACCCATTTCCTTTCCCATGTGGGTTTCTTCATTGAGAAGCGGAATCGCTGGGTCAATGGGAATGTACATTCCATTTATTTTCTTTTTTAAGAGTCAAGGTCTTGTTCTGTCACTCAGGTTGTCGTACAATCAAGGCTTACTACAGTCTCAAACTCCTGGGCTTAGGCGATCCTCCTTCCTCAGCCTGCTGAGTTACTGGTGTTACAGGCACGCGCCACTACACCTGGCTCTCAATCTCTTAATATTTTAAAACTCCACATACATAGGGACTGTTCTATATTAGCCAGTTTTCTCACTTAACTGTAGAGTGTAATTTCCAGTACATTAAATATTCTATAGAACTTTCTTCAAGCATCTTTTCATAAACATTGTATTATGGAAAGTCTTTAACCTATACAAAGGTAGAGAGATGAGTACAATTAGCCCCCATGTACCCATCCCCTAAGCTTCAACAAATATCAATATTTTGCTATACTTTGTACAGCACCATTAAGAAGGGCAGCAGGACTTAAGTGTCCTACTTCGTTGTTTTTAATTTTAATATATATTTTTTGAGTCGTCATCTCACTCTGTTGCCCAGGCTGGAGTGCAGTGTCACAATCATGGCTCACTGCAGGCCTAACCTCCTGGGCTCAGAGGCTCAGCCTCCTGAGTAGCTGGGAGTACAGGTGTGCACCACCACACCCGGCTAATTCTTTTATTTTTGTGGTAGATGAAGTCTCATTATGTTGCCGAGGCTGGTCTCAAACTCCTGGCTCAGACAATCTCTGGCCTCAGTCTCCCAATGTGTTGGGATTACAGGCATGAGCCACCGTGCCCCGCCGAGTGTTTTGCTGTTCTGTGTGAGGTTTGGCCCTACTCCCCACTGAGCCCTGTGGTGACTCCCTTCTGCCCACAGATGCCCCCTCTCCCACAGCAGTGTTGTAGGGAGTTGTCTCATGTCAGATGCCGAGCGGGAGACAGGGATTGGGGTGCATAGGACTTATTGAAGGAGGGAGGGAAGCAGAATACAGGAGGAGAAAGCCTTGGCCGGCCTCCACATCCCCCAGGGCACTCCAGAGCAAATTCTCCCTACCACTGGCCTGAGCTGCTGATGGGCACGGAGGTGAGCTTTTGTTCTGTTGTCAGTCACCGACAGCCCCAGGGTGGCGGGTAAACTGCCAGGCAACCTTAGGGGACGTGCTGGCAGCAGCTGGGGGACAGTGGGTGGGGAGGGGATCTGGAGCGCCCACACGCCACTTCCTGCCTGGTGAGACCCTTGCTGGCTCGTATTAATGAGCGAGATTTCATAAGAACCATCTGTGAGATGAAGGCGAATCTTCAGAGCTCTTGGATTAAATCAGGAGATTTGGGGTTGGAGAGACGGGCAGCAGGAAATGAATCTGTCTTCTTTTCTTACCTGGCTGCAAGGCCCACAAACGTCCAAGTTCAGGCTGCAGCTAGATATGGAGTGAGATGAAAGATTGGGCCACATGATGGCCCAAACGGAATTTTTAAAAGAAACAACAGCAAAATCAGTCACTAGAAAGGCAGCAGGAGAAAGAAGGGGGCGGGGGGCGGGGAGAATTCCAAGCTTTGACAGATTTATTAGCCTTTGGAGCCACTGAGGAGGGGCAGGATAGAGTCTGGGATGGGGTCACAGCTAGTCAGGGAGGCTGGGTGCAGGCAGGCAGGTCAACCTCAGAAAGCCCAGGTTCCCCATGCAGGGGAGGGTAGGTTCACAGAGGGCCTCATGGCCTCATCCAGGGCTGAGGCCTGGGCTTCTGAAGGTCCCCGGCCTGCTGCCCATCCCACTGCAGAACACCAGGAGAGGGGAGAGCAGACACCTTGGTCACCCTGGGCTGCATCCCACCCCCAGACAGGTTTCATTTTTTGGGAATGTGGGCTCTCAAAAGCAGAATCTTAAAACACTTGGGCCAGGCCAGTGTTCTCATGTGGCTCCAATGGGACCATCTCAGTGATGGTCACCCCCTTTGAAGTGGTCTTGCCACAGGCCTCACCACTCCCTAATGCATCACACCTGCCATTTTACAAGACCTGGCTGACCCAGCAGGGGGTTATGGCTTCCCACTCACCAAGGCTTCAAGAAGTCCAACTTTAATCATCTTGATTTTTTATCCTCAATCACCTTCCGAGGTTCCATTCTCTATCCCCAGGGAGGCAGGCATAGTTAGCATAGCACCCAGCTTATTTTCTTAGGCAGGTCTAACTTAGGTAATTGAGGAACAGGGTGGTTAAGCGTTCAGGCACCTTTCTTATTGGTATACGACTTTCTTGAACACAAGACCAACTGGCCAGGTATGTCAGATCCAACCACCTTCTGGGTTGGCATGAGGAATTCCCAGTGCAGTAATTCACAGAAACAATGAGGACTGACCCAAAGCACAGAGGTGTGATCTAGTTGGGCAGTAACTTTCCATTATTTAGAGGGTCCTTGGGGTGCTTGGAGGCTCAAAAGCTTGAGAGATAGTAATCAACACCTTGTGATCAGATACCTGCAGCCCTTGGCTCTTAGGGAATAGTTTGCTTAATCATTGTCGCGGAACAATATAAAGCTTCTTGTTAAAGACAAGTCTTTCTCTCTAAGACACCCACATTCTCCCTTGAAAATGTTTTCCACTCTATAATAAACTATACACTGATTCTGTGACTCGCTCTTGAATTCTATCTTGCAGTGAAGTCAAGAACCCACGGAACAACCACATCCCACACACCCCAACGTCACCAGCTGCAGCAACAATCCCATGTTCAGAAAGTGAAGGTAGAGGGGGAAGACCAGCCCAGATGGTAAGAAAGTAAGTAAGCCTTGGAACTGGACTGTCTAGGTTCGAATCCTGGCTCTGTTATCAGCTGTGTGAACTTGGTAAGCTGTTTAACCCCTTTGTTATTCTTTTTTCCAGTTTTCTCATCTATTAAATGAGGATAATGAGCTGTATAAATACATGTGAAACTCTTAGCATGTAGGAAGGGCTCAGTAAATGTTAGCTATGATTATGATTGCCAGTTCAGGACACCGGGGTCACAAGGCTTCCTGCTGCACAAGGCCACTCCCAGGGTTGTACTTCCCCAACCACCACCACAGCTGCTACCAGAAAGGCCACAAAGATGCACTCCCAGCCATCCTCACCACTGCCCACAGGCCTCCATGATGGGACCCTGCCTACTCTCCCAAGTTCCCAGCATTAGGTACCAGAGTTCTTGGACATTCTTGTACCACCTCTACCTGAGGTCCCCCTCCGGGGCACTGTGTGCAGCAGACCCAGGCCTTTCTCTCCACCTCCACCCCCAACCTCCGGATTTTAGGGAACCATTCCCTTCAGAGCCACACGACTCCACATCTCCCTTCCCAGCATAAAAACAACCATCTTGGCTCAGCCTATAATCCTGTGCCTTTGGGAGGCTGAGGTGAGTGGATTGCCTGAGCCTGCGGGTTCGAGACCCGCCTAAGCAACTTGGCGAGACCTCATCTCTACAATAAATAAAAAAATTAGCCGGGCGCGGTAGCATGTGCCTGTAGTTCCAGCTACTTGGAAGGCTGAGGCAGAAGGATCGCCGGAGCCCAGCAGGTCGAGGCTACAGTGGCCGGGAGCGGCCACTGCACTCCAGTCTGGGTGACAGGGTGAGACGCCAACTCAAAAAAACAAAAACAAAAACAAAAAAACAACCATCTGTCCTATTTACCTGCGTCAGAGTATCCAGGGGGAGGGGAGATTTGATAAAAATACCAATTCCTGGGGCAAAAAAATGTCCCTAAAATGTCAATACTTCTGATCCCATAAATCAGAATTTCTGGGATTAGGGCTAGTAATTTATACACACACACACACACACACACACACACGCACACACGCACAAGCACAGAATGAGGTAAAATTACATTTATGTACAGTAAAATGCATAAGTCTTGACTTAGTTTGATGAGTTTTGACAAACGTACACCTCATATAACCCATACTCCAACTACAACATAGACATGTCATCAACCTAGAAATTCCCTCATTCCCCCTGCCAGTCAGTACCTCTACCCTTCCCCCATCAGGCAACCATTGTTGTGATCTCAATCCCATATTAGTTTTGTCTGTTCATGAACTTCATACAAATGGAATCATGTGAAGTATATTCTGGCTTCTTTTACTCAGTCCAATGTTTTTGAAATCCATCCATATTGTTGCATGTGTCAACAGTTTGTTTCTTCCTATTTCTAAGGAGTATTCCATTGTATGCATATTCCACAGCTTGTTTATTCATTCTTCTTTGATGGACATTTAGGTTGTTCCCAGTGTGGGGCTATTATGAATTAAGCTGCTATGAGCATTCTTGTGCAAGTGCCTTTGTGGACATGTGCTTTTATTTCTTAGGGTAGATGGCCAGGAGAGGAATTGCTGGGACTTTACTAGAATCTGCCAAACTGTTTCCCAAAGTGGTTATAGCAGTTAACACTGCCACCAGCAGAATATGAGAGTTCCAGTTGCTTTATATTCCTGTCAACACTGGTATTGTCAGGCTTTTAAATTGCAGACATTCTAATGGGTGTGAAGTGGTGTCTCACATGATTTCAGTTTAGATGTCCGTGATGACTATTAAAGTGAACTATTTTTTCATGTGTTCATTGGTATTTTTATATCCTCTTTCATAAAGTGCTTATTCAAGTATTGTACCCATTTCAAAATTTGGGTTGTCTTTTTAATTATTAATTTGCAGAAGTTCTTTATATATTTTGGCTATGTGTCCTTTGTCATATATATAATATGTATTGGGAAAATTTCTTTTTAGTTTATGACTTGCCTTTTCATTTTCTTTTTTTTTTCTTTTTTTTTGAGTTGGAGTCTCACTGTCACCCAGACTAGAGTGCAGTGGCCACTCCGGGCCACTGCAGCCTCGACCTGCTGGGCTCCAGCGATCCTTCTGTCTCAGTCTTCCAAGTAGCCGGAATTACAGGCGCACACTACCACGCCCGGCTAATTTTTTTGATTTTATTGTAGAGATGAGGTCTCGCCTGCCCAGGCGGGTCTTGAACCCGCGGGCTCAGGCAATCCACTCACCTCAGCCTCCCAAGGCACAGAATTACAGGCTGAGCCACCGAGCCCGGCTTCATTTTCTTAAAGGTAGCTTTGATGATCAGAAATTTTTATTTTTGATGAAGACCGGTTTATTGCTTTGTCTCTTTTATTTAGTGCTAGTTTTCTGTCTAAGAATCTTTGCCTACTGACAATTTATGTTTCAACAAATGTCTTATAATTCTGTTGAGCCTTAAAATTTGAGGTCTTGGAGAATTCCTCAGCACACCCCACGACTCATTAGAGAAGCAACAAGACCCACAGTGTTCAAAGAAGAGAAAAACTGATCAGCCTGGATTGGAACTAACCAGATTGGACTGAATCACTGCACAAACTACAAACACCTTCCAGACACAGAAAGGGAGGTGAGTTCAGAAGCTCTGTGTTTCTGCCAGACTTTAAAGGCTCCCTGAGCCTTGTGGGACTCCAATCCCTCATGGGCCGTGCTCTGCAGGCAAAAAAAAAGCCTTGAGCAGCTCCAGCAACCTTTTCCTGGGAAATAAACCCTTGCCAGCGCCTGCTTTCTAGCTGGCCTGGGAGGGTACAAGCTCCAAGGGAAAGTCCTCCGCGCTGATAGTCTTTGGCTGGGGCAGGCTCCCAAGTGCAGACCAAGGGTAGACAGCACTTTTACATTCTGAATGCAGATTGCCTGAGGCTAAGTTGGGGGAGCTGGGTGGGGCTTGTTGCCCTAGCAATCTCTCACGCCCCTCATAAACTCTTCTGTATAGACTGCACAAAATAGCAGCGTTACTCCAGTGGCCAAGGGCTCCTTCCCAGTCCCCGCTGGGGTAGCCAATAGTGCACATAGGTGGGGAGTTGAGCCCTTCTCCCTTGCACCCCCTCAAAGATTCAAAACTGAGAACCTGGGCAGTCCCCATTGCCTAGGTGGTCTGGGTACTTTCTGCAGGGCACCACAGGTCAAGCAGAAAGTCCACACCCACCATTGCTGCTGGCGCTCTCTTGCAAGCACCACCTCCTGGCTGGAGGTCAACAGCACAGCCCGTTACACCTGATACAGTACCTCAGCTTTGGGGAAGGTGTCATCCCAGACCCCAGCTAACACCACCCCCATCAAGATGGAAATTTTAAAAATTCTTGAAACGAATGACAATGACATAAGTTTCAAAACCTCTGAGGCACAGCCAAAGCTGTGCTCAGAGGAAAAGTGACAGTGCTTAAGACCTATATGAAAAAGACAGAAAGATCACATATTGACAACCTGACATCACACTGCAAAGAACTAGAAAACACGAACAAACCAGACCCAAAGCTAACAGAAGAAAAGAAATAATGAAGATCAGAGCAGAACTAAAAAGAAATTGAAACCAAAAAAAAAAAAATACAAAGGATCAATGAAACAAAAAGTTGATTCTTTGCAAAGATAAAATTTTAATGAAAGAATTTTTTAAAATGTAATGTAAAAAGATAAAACAGACCACTAGATTAAGAAATGAAGAGAAAGGATTCAAATTAACTCAGGCAGAAATAAAAATGGATCATTCAAGATTATTATGAACACCTCCATGCAAACAAACAAAAATTTAGAGGAAATGGTTAAATTATTGGAAGCGTACAACCCCCCAACCTTGAATCAGGAAGAAATAGAAACCCTGAACAGACCAATATCAAGTAACGAGTCTGAAACAGTAAATAAAAGTCTCCCAACCTGCCAAACTTATAGCTAAATTCTACTAGACTTTCAAAGATGGATGGTACCAGTCCTACTGAAGCTTTTCCAGAAGACTGAAAAGGAGAGCGCGTGGGAAGGGGCAGAGAGGGAAAAGATTCAGAAGGCAAACAATGTGCCCACCATCCCAAACTGGTCACAGGCAGAGTGAGAGGATCCCCTGACTCTCTGCCTGAGGCTTCTTGGAAATGCCTGGGAGCCACAATGGTCCAGGTAGGCTTGGGGATGAAGCACGTCAGAGGGCAAAGGTGAACCCCTGGATCCCCATTCACAGTGGGATGTGCTGCCAGGACCAGGAAAGGCAAGGGAAGCACCCAGGGCCAACACTCGTGGGGGGCTCCCTCTCAGGGGACGACCCTGAGAGAGGGAGCACCATCTTATCTTTTACATCCCTGGTGCCTTTCGTTCTTCGCCCTAGTCCCTGCTGTGGGGTGTGCAGCTCAACTCGTTCTCTCTAAATAGTGGCACTTTATTGACTGATTGATTGATTGAGTCGGAGTCTCACTCTGTCACCCAGACTGGAGGGCAGTGGCATGCTCATGGCCACTACAGCCTCAACCTGCTGGGCTCAGGCAATCCTTCCACTTCAGCCTTCCAAGTAGCTGGAACTACAGACTCACGCCACCACATCCTGCTGATTTTTTATATTCATAGTAGTGACAAGTTCTTGCCAAGTTGCCCAGGTTGGTCTCGAACCCTTGGGCTCAGGCAATCCTCTCACCTCCACCTCCCAAAGTGCTGGCACTGCCTCCAGCTCCAACATTAGTTCTAAAAAGAGAGGTATAGACGTTCTAAAAAGAGTCGGGCATGATGGGTTATGCCTGTAATCCCAGGTCAAGTCTATGGTGGCTGTGAGCATGCCACTGCACTCCAGCCTGGGTGACAGAGTAAGACTCCGACTCAAAAAAAAAAAAAGTTCTAAAAAGAGAGGTATAGTGGCAAACTCCTGGGCTGTGTGTAGCACTGGACAAGACTGAGTTCACATACTCTTTTGTTCCTTAGCCACATGACTTTGGGCAACTTCCTTAGCTGAGCCTCCTTTCCTCCTCTGAGAAATGGGATACTTTGAAGGCTCATTGGAAGGATTAAACAGCATTTAAAACAAGTCTAGCAAAGGGAGTTCCTTTCCCTAACTTTCCCTTTATTATAATAGCATTCTCCACTGTTCATTGTCCCAGAGAAGTCAGAACTAGTGTTAATTCAATATACACTAATTACACACCTTCTAAGTGTAAAATTAACTGTGATGCTAAGATTATTTGCCAGATGGCCAAGCATGGTGACTTATGCCTGTAATCCCAGCATTTTGGGAGGCCAAGGTGACAGGATCCCTCAAGCCCAGGAGTTCAAGACCAGCCTGGGCAACATTAGCAAGACCTAGTCTCTAAAAAATGAAAAACTTAGCCAGGCATGGTGGCGCACACCTGTAGTTCCAGTTACTCAGAGGCTGAGATGGAAGGATTGCCTGAGCCTGGGAGACTGAGGCTGGGGTGAGCCATGACCATGCTACTGCACTCCAGCCTGGGCCACAGAATAAGATCTCAACTAAAAAAAAAAAAAAATTATTTACTGGGCAGAAATAAATCCCAGCCTTGCTCTTCAGTAAGGAGCAATTCTGGGAGTCCAAACCCCATACTCCTGGCTTGCTGAATGAAAGGCAGAGAGCAAAAGCCCCTCTTTGCTAAAATAGATTGCAACAGATCCCCATAAATGTCATTGCTGTTGGCAAGTGTAATGAACCAATGGGAAGCCAACCCCAGTTAACTCACATCCCAAAAGTGACTTCTGTTCTTCTCAGGTTATTGTATTTCTTTTATTCATTGGGTACACGTGGTAAGGGCTTATCTTATATAAGTCTTTGCTTGAAATGAACATATTTTCATTTTATGTGTGGCAATTAATTTCAGGAAAAACAAAATAGGAGGGTTGATTTTTGCCAAGACAGATTTTTTTAAAACCCCAGAGAAATCGACTATTTAAAAAACTGACACCATGTTAGGATCAAAACTCTTCCTTCATACCTCACAATTTTAACTGAACCGTGAAACTAAAGATCAGACTTCTTATAACACCAAATTAAATGCATTACAAAAAGTAAATACCATGAAGACGCATATGGATTAAAGAAACAAATAAACCCACTTTTCCTTTAAAAAATCACAGCACTGTGAGCCAGCTAAATAAAGTTATGCTCTTACCTAAGTGCTCTATCTCTTGCCTGATTTTTTGCTTGACTTTTTCAGGACATTTTTAAAAAAATTATCTATACTAAAAAAAGAAAGAGATATCTAAGGCAGTCATCAGCCAGGGGACTGCAGCCTCCAGATTGTGTGTGCCACGGTTTTCAGAATGGTAAACCCTTGATTCACCAGTGGCCAGCACTGGGCACTGTCTTATTCACCAGTGGCCAGCATTGGGCACTGTCTTATTCCTCAATGCCGATGAGGTCTGGACACACCACAGTTTCAGGAAATGTTTCTGGTGCCCATGAATGTTGCAGAAGAACTGAACAGGCTGACCCCCAAGGGGGTCCATGTGCTGGTCCTGCCTGCAATGCCAGTCAGTGTTAGCCCCAATTTGGGTCAGTGCTGGGAATACTGATTCTATCTGAGAAGTCCAAGCTCTGCCTTCAAGCAATTTGATAACTTGGAGGGTTGGAGCCTCCGTTCTGAGAATCCCCTAATGGATCATTCAGGACCTTTTAAAACTAACATTCACTGAGCATAAAGGCTCTTTATGGACATAAAGCTTTCAAGAGCTTCCATTCGAGTGAAATTTGTGAATCACCCCCCTAAAAAAAACCCCAAATTTGCAAATCCTATGATGTGTGTAGGGCACTCAGCAGCTTTGTCCTGGTGGAGTAGAAAAGCTTATACTTAATTCTACAGTACTGTGACAACAGGCCTCGCCAAAAATAAAAACAGTTAACATTATTGAGCACCTATTGGAAGCAAAACTCTACTCTAAGTCTTTAACATGTATTAACCAATTCAATTCTTACAACAACCCTTCATGGTAGGCTATTATTATCCCTACGAGAATACCTGAAATGTGAAAGTAGTAAATCCCTCTCCCCCAAGGGAATGGGGAGAGGTGCTCTTGGCATAGTTATCAAAGAAGGCAGAATGGATGTCGGGAGGCCCTAAAGCCAGTTTCATTATTGTTCACCTTAATTATGTGCTGATATTAATTTACTCCTGGGTTTGCAGAAAATGATTAAGTCCTCTGATTTCTAAGAGTGGCAATAGCTATGAGTCTGTTTCTATTTTCTACTTTCTCTCTTAGGGACACTTTTCTTTTGTCATTTTTTTTTTCTTGAAACTCCAGCTGCAAATACATTTAATAATCAACCACAACAGAGCCCTTGACAGATGGGCCTTGAAACAGATGGCTCCATTGAAAGGCAGCAATTGAAATTGGAGGGTAATTTGAACCAATCAAGAAGATGGGGTCTCTTGGAGGCAAAGTTTCTACAAAAACTGGAACCATATCCCCCAACCTCCTTTGGTACATTTTCCATCCACAGATGAGCCTTCCTGGGGGCGGATCCAACTTTTTTAAACATCTGGAACATTGAAAAGAAAAAGAGAGAAGCCCTTGGGGTTTGTCAATCAAATTCACTTTTCTTGTGGCAAATTCAGCATCAGTGACAAATTGTGCAATTTGACATAAACAAAGTTGATAGATGTCGGCAAAGCTGTTTTTAAACAGCAGTGATGGAGAGATATGTAGGATGGGTCTTTTTCACTCAACAGTCAGTGTGTTTAATAACAAATAAAACAACCAGATGTTTTCCAAAACCTACCATTTTCTCAATGTCATCTGATAGTCAGCTGCTGCTGATTAATGAGAGTGTGGGATCCATTCCAGTTTCAATTCAGAAGGCCATCAGTAATGTCCATCTAAGAACTTTTTTGGGTAGCTCCTAGTTAGAACTCACAGAGATTCTAAATTCACCTTTGAGGCTTCCTTGGGCTAGAAAGCACTGGCTTTGATTTCAGAAGACATTAGCCACTCTTTCCTTATGTGACCTTGAGTAAGTCATTGGGCCCCCTTGGAACTTAGGTTCCCCCCAGGATACATGACGATACTAAACTCTGCTCTGTCTACCCCTCCGTTGTTGGAATAATAGCTGTGAATCACTTTTTCCTTAATTTTAAGTTTATTGAACTTTTTTATTGAGAAAGAATTTCATCCAGTCAAACGTACAAATCTAAAGTGTACAATTCAATAAATGTTTGTATGTGTATACTCCTGTATTGCCACTCAGCTCAAGATATAAATTATGGCCGGGTGTGGTGGCTCACACCTGTGACCCCAGCACTTTGGAAGGCTGAGGCAGGAGGATTGCTTGAAGCCAGGAGTTTGAGACCAGCCTGGGAAACATAGTGAGAACTCATCTTTACAAAAAATAAAATAAAGTAATAGCTGTGTGTGGTGGTTCACACCTGTAGTACCACCTACTTGCAAAGCTGAGGCAGAAGGATCACCCGAGCCAAGGAAGTCAAGGCTGCAGTGAGCCATGATCGTGCCACTGCACTCCAGCCTGGGTGACAGAGACCACAACTCAAACAAATAAAAATAAAAAAAATAGAATATTACTAGTACCCCCAAAAGTTACCTATGCCCTCTTCTGGTCAATACTTTCAAGAAACAATTATTCTCACCATAGATGAGTTTTGCCTGTTTTTGAACCTGTTATAAATAGAATATTACAGTGTGTATATTTCATACCTGGCTTTCAGTTGACAAGGTGGTTTTTGAGATCAACTTGGATGGATGTAACAGTCAATCTGCTCCCTTTTCTGCTGCGTTCCGTTGTATGGCTATACCACAGTTTATTCATTTATCTCCTGTTAATGGACACTCGGGTTGTTTCCAGTTTGTGTTATTATGAATAAAGCTGCTATGAACATTTTTGCACAAGCATTCTTGTGTAAATGTATTCTCATTTTTATTGGGTAAATACCCTAGGAGTAGAATGGCTGGGTCATAATATAATTGTGTTTAACTTTCTTAGAAATTTCTAGTTTTCCAAAGCGGTTGTATAATTTGATATTCCCTCCAGAAACGTACAGAATTCTAACTGCTCTGTGTCTCTATCACTGCACTTTAAACTGCGGTGCCCTCTGCAGGGTAGGATGTTTTACTACCACTACGAGGGAGAAGATGCAGCTTTGGGATTAATACAGAACATAGGTCTGAGTCTTATTTGAATCATTTTGCACAGAGTTTGCCATATGGCCTCAGATAAGCTACTTAGTCCTTCTAGCCTCATTTTCTGCCTCTGTAAAACAGGGCTCTCAACCACACCTCTCTCAAAGAGTCATGAGAGTTAGATGAAAAATATTGCAGAAACCTTAGCACAGGGCATTGCACACAGTTCGTGCTCAGTTGATGATTGCTGTGGTTCTCCCTCCCTCCCTTCTCCTCCCCCTCCCTCTCTCTCCCGTTTCCCATCTCCCTCTCCCCCTTTCCTCCTCTCTCTCCTTCCTTTCTCTCTTGCCTACACTTTAACAGATCCCAGTAGGAGAGAATATATTGAAGTGCCATACATCTGTCAGGAGTGCTGACAGAGCCTAAGGATTATGATCTATTTTATAGGGTAGGAGCTGTCAACCTTTGACGAGAACATCTTTACTGCCCCACAGTGGAGTCCACACCGAGGGCGGCAGAGCCAAGATATGGAAAGAAGTGAGTCCTTGTTGAACTGCTGAAGCAACCAACCAGACCCTCACCTTACCACTGAACTTCTAATTTGGTTAGCTACTACATTTCCTTACAGTCTAGACCAATCTCAATTGGTTATTTGCAACTCAAACATCCTGACAGATACGTCAAAGGACCTCAGCCCTCCTCTGCTGAGCCTGGACTCGCTCTCTGAATCCTTAGTCCTGGGCTTCCTGCAAACGCAATCAATTGCCAGGAGCTAGTGTTCTACCAAGAGTGAGTTTGCCATCCTGGATAATGTCAAGTCACCCTCTGTGCAGCTGAAATTAAATCCATCTGAAGGGCAAAGGAAGAGGATTCCCTTTTAAGCTTTTAATGACTTTTGAAAAAGACTGCTGATCAATCAGCCACAATCACAAAGCTTTATGTAATCTGTGGCCATGCACTAAGAAACTCTCTGGCGGCAGCAGCTCAAGATAGAGAGCAATTCATGGAGCTGAATTCTGTCTGTTATTTAAGAAATATTTCTTGCTTTCCTTCCATGTACCACATGCTGAGAATTGTGGGGGGGAATACCAAAGAAGTAAAACCAAGTTCCAGACTGCGGACAGCTGGGGGAGGGAAAGTGATTTGAATTCTGGAATATTAAATGCATTTAATATTCCACACTGAAGGGAATATTTTTTTTACTCTTTATTGTGGTATAATAAATAATATATGTGTGGTTACATGTACAAATCTTAAATGTGCAGCTCAATGAATTTTTAAAAAGTGAATACAGCATGCACTCAGCATCTGAATTAAGAAAGAGGACAATAACAGGTCTCAGAAACTTCCTTCATTCCCCTTCCCAGGCCACAGTCTTAACCCTATCCTGACATCTGTCACCACAGATTAATTTTGCCTAATTTGAACTTTATATAAGTGGAATTATGCTTTTGTGTCTAGATTTTTTTGCCTGCCATTATGTCTGTGAGATTCATTCATGCTGTTGTTTGTGGATGTGGTTCATTCTTTTTGTTACTGCAGTACATAGTCATATGACTACAGCAAGATTTATTTATCTCTTTTTCTATTCAAGGACTTTAGGGTCATTTCCACTTTGGGGCTAGGACAAATAATGGTGCGCTAAACATTGTTGTGCAAGGCTATTGGTGAAAATATGTAGACATTTTTGCTGAAGATAGACAGGAAGAATTGCTGGGTCATTGAGTCGATATGCATATTTAGCCTTAACATATTTTGCCAGTTCTCCAAAGTCGGTGTCCCTATTTATAATCCCTAGGCAGTATATAACAGTCTCAGTTGCTCCACAACATTTTAAACAGTTGATATTGTCAGTTTTTAAATGTAGCCATTTTCTCAACATCATTAGTTGTCAGGGAAATGGAAAAAAAATTTTTTTTTTTTTGAGTTGGAGTCTCACTCTGTCGCCCAGACTGGAGTGCAGTGGCCGCTGCCGGCCACCGCAGCCTCGACCTGCCGGGCTCCGGCGATTCTTCCACCTCAGCCTTTCGAGTAGCCGGAATTACAGGCACACACTACCACGCCCGGCTAGTTTTTTTGATTTATTGTAGAGATGAGGTCTCCCCAAGTTGCCCAGGCGGGTCTCGAACCCGCGGGCTCAGGCAATCCACTCACCTCGGCCTCCCAAGGCGCGGGATTACAGGCTGAGCCACTGAGCCCGGCTGGGAAATGAAAATTAAAACCACAATGAGGGCAACCCCCTCAGGTCCCCTCCCACTGTGGGAGCTTTCCTGTCCTCTCAATAAATTCTGCTTTCTTGCTTAAAAAAAAATACACAAAGAGATACTCTGCACACCTATTCGAATATCTCAAATAAATAAAAAAAAAACCTGATCATACCAAGAAATAGCAAATATTGGAGCTACAGTAACTTCTATACATCTCTGGTGGGAATACAAAATGGCACAACCATTTCAGAAAAATAATTTGACAGTTTCTTATAAAGTTAAACATATATTTATCATATAACCAAAAATTTCCATTTTTGGTTATTTATTCGAGAGGAATGAAAGCGTATGTTCTCATAAGAGCTTGTACGAGAATGATCATTGCAAGTTTATTCCTTATAGCCCAAATCTAGAAATAACTCAAACATCCATCAAGATGAATGGATAAATAAAATGTGGTATGTCTATACAATGAATACTGCTCATCAATAAAAAGAAATGAACTACTAATATAGGTGTCAACATGGATGAATATAAAAAGACATTATGCTGAACTAAAGAAGCAGACACAAAAGATTCAGGATGACTCCATTTACATGAGATGTAGACTAGGTTAAACTAAATTATAGCAACTGAAAGATTAGTGGTTGCCTGGGTGTGTGTTGTGGGGGAAGAGAGGAGAGTAACTGAAAGGGACAGGAGGGAACACAAGAATGGTAGAAATGTCTTACAACTTATTTTGGGTGTTTATCATACAGATATAGATGTGTGCTACACATATCTAAATGTACTCTTAAAACAAATGCATTTATTATACATAAGTTATATTTCATGAAGAATCTAGTCATTCTGGTCTGGCAAATGTATACTGGCTTCTCACTATGGATTGAATTTTCATCATCCTAATAACTGTGTTTAGCAACTTCCATATATTTATTGGCAATTTGGATATTGTATTAATCAGGATTTTCCAGAGAAACAGAACCCATCCGATGTACATGGATAAAAAGAGATTTATTACAAGGAATCGGCTAATGCAATTTTGGAAGCTGGCAAGTCTCTAGATCTGTGGTCAGCAAACTGGAGACCCAGGAGAGTCGATGGTGTAGTTCTAGTCCGAGATGGACAGGCTCTAGACTCAAGAAGAGCTGATGTTTTAGGTTAAGTCTGAAGACACTAGCAAAAAGATGTCCCAGCTTGAAGGCAGGCATAAGGAATTCTCTATTACTTAGCCTTTTTGTCGTTTCCAGGTCTTCAACTGATTGGATGAGGCCCATCGCATTAGGGGAGGCAATCTGGTTTTCTCAGTCTAACAATTCAAATGTTAATCTCATCCAGAAACACCCTCACAGTAATACTCAGAACAGTGATTGACCAAATGTCTAGGCACCTTGTGGCCCAGTCAATTTGACACATAAAATTAACCATCACATATCCTCTTCTGAGAAATACCTGTTCAAGTCTTTTGCTTACTCCGAATTGGGTGATCTGTCTTTTTCTTCCTGATTTATAGTTCTTTATATATTCTGGATATGAGTCTTAGTTAGATACATGTATTATAAACTTCACCCAGTGGCTTGCCTTTTCACTTTATCAGTGGTGTCTAATTTATCAATCTTTTCCTTATGATTAATGATTTTTGTGTCTTATTTAACAAATGTTTGCCAATCCCCAAAGCGTCCAGGTCATGAAGTCTAGAAGCTTTATTGGGTTTTCTTTTTACATTCAGGGCTGTTATCCATCTGGAATTTATTTTTGGTATAAGGCATGAGGTAAGGATGAATGCTCTTCTTATTTTTAAAATTTTTTTACAGAGCCAAGAGATTCAATACCACTTACTGAAAATAATATTCTTTTTCCCCTCTGAATTGCTTTTGTCACATACCAGGTAATTATATACGTGTGGATCTGTTTATTTACGGATTTTTTATTCTGTTTCATTGGTTTATTTACCTATTATTTTGCCAACATCATTCTTTTAAAATTCTATAGCTTTAAATAAGTCTTGAAATATGGAGGTATAAGTCTCCCTCCTACTTTGTTTTTCTTTTTTAAGAATGTCTAGAAGGAGCTGAGTGTGGTGGGTCACACTTATAATCTAAGCACTTTGGGAAGCTGGGGCAGGAGGATTGCTTGAGCCCCGGAGTTTTAGATCAGCCTAGGCAACATAGCGAGACCTCATCTCTACAAAAAAAATTTTAAAAATTAGCCAGGAATGGTGGTGCACATCTGTAGTCCAGCTATTTGGGAGGCTGAGAAAGAAGGATTGCCTGAACCCAGGACATCAAGGTTGCAGTGAGCTATGATTGTGCCACTGTACTCCAGTCTGGGTAACAGAGTAAGACTCTGTCTCAAAAAAAAAAAAAAAAAAGACGCCTACCTGAAAGAGATGTTGAGATAACAAAATATTCATTAAAAAGTAAAAATTTAAAAATAAAAAAAAAGAGAGAGAGAGAGAGAATGTCTAGAAGGAATATCCTTGACTTTTTGCATTTTCAGCTACATTTTAAAATCAGCTTGTCAATTCCCATTTAAAATTTTGGTAGGTGCTGGCCATGGTGACACATGCCTGTAGTTCCAGCTACACAGGAGGCTGAGGATTGCTTGAGCCCAGGAGTTTGAATTCAGCCTAGGCAGCATAGCAAGACCCCATCTCTTTAAAATAAATAAATAAATAAAAGTAAAACATACAAAATAATTTGCTAGGATTATGATCAAAATTGCATTTAATCTGTAGATCACTTTAGGGAGAATAGGCATCTTGAGTTTTCAACCCCAAAACACAGTATATCTCTACATTTAATTAGGTTTTCTTTCATTGCTTTCAACATCTTGTAGTTTTTAATATCAAAATCTTGCACATCTATTTGTAAGGTTTATTTCTATTTATATGATTTTTATTCTAATGAAAATGATATTTTAAATTTTCATTTTCCAGTTATTTTTTGCTAATATATAGAAATACAATTAATTTTTGTACATCAACCTGGTATTTTATGATCTTGCTAACTTCATTGATTAATTTTAACATTTTGTCTACAAGTGATTTTGGATTTTGTTTTTGTGTACTCAAATCATCTGTCTGTGATGGTGATTTTAATTTTCCTTGCCAATCCCTATATCTACTATTTCTCTTTCTTGTGTATTGCATTGGCTAAGACCTCTAATTCAATGATGAATGTGAATGGTAATAGCTGACATATTTATCACGTTTGTGACTTCAGGGGAAATATTTATATTTTACCATTAAGTGATATTTGCTGAAAGTTTTTGTAGATACCCTGTATCAGATTAAGTTCTCAATTAAGCCCAGTTTGCTAAAAGTTTTTTTAATTATAAATGAGTGTTGAATTGTAGAAAATGCTTTTTATTGACATCAATTAAGATAAACTTTCTTTCTAATTGATGCTATAATTACATTATTTTCTACTGTTTCATTCTTAGTTTTTAAAAATCTCTCATGTGATCATTGTGTATTATCCATTTACTATGTTGATGGATATGGTTTGCTAAAATTTTATTTAGGATCTTTGCCCTTAGGTTTACTAGGGCTATTCTGTTACTTTTCTTGTGAGGTCCAGCCAGGTTATGCTGACCTCATTGAACAAGTTGAGAAGTGTTCTTATTTTTTCTATTCTCTGGAAGAGCTTTTGTAAGATTGGTGTTATTTCTTTCTTAAATATTCGAAGAAATTCCCCAGTGAAGACATCTGGGCTTGGTGTGTTTTGGGTTTGATGTGTTTGTTTGATTTTGGTGGGAAGTAGAAGGCATGGTTTAAAATCCGGTCTGCATCAGAAGGCATGACACTGCTAATTCCCTCATGTCTCCACATGGCTGTTCCTTCAGGGATCCAAGTCTCTGCTCAGACGTTGTCACTTCAGAGTGGGCCTCCATGATTTCCCCAGCAAAAAGCAGCACCACTCCCCTTAGCTATCCTTTCTATATTTTTTCATAAGCTTATCTCTTCCTAAAATGAACCTTTCCAAAAATCTGTTCACTTAGTTGCTGTCTGTCCTATTAGAATGTGAGTCCCATGGAGCAGAGACCCTGTCAATCTCAATCTCATTCATTCTGAATCTCTAGCACTTGGCACATAGCAGCTGCCCAAAAAATATTTTCTTTTTTATATTTTTATTTTTTCTGGGGTACAATTCAGGATTAGGTATACAAGTGGTCATCATACAGGTAAAGTTTGGGTCTCTTTGGTCCCCATTTTGCCTGGTTTGAGATCAGGTACCCCTACTGATGTTGTGCCCACCCCAACAAATATTCTCAAGTGACTAAATAAAAGGAGGCCAGATGGAGACCCTTTCCTCACAAAGTCACCAGAAGAACAACAATGTGAGTTCTTAATCATTAAGCCTCAGTTTTAAGATAATGTTTCCTAGAATGGAAGGGGTTAATTTTTAAAAAATGTTTAATAGAATTTATTTTTTTAGAGCAGTTTGAGGTTTACAGAAAAATTGAGCAGAAGGTACAGAGATTTCCCATCTACCCCTGCCTACACAAAGGCATGGCCACCCCCATTACCAACAACCCTCGCTAGAGGATACACTTGTTACCACTGATGAACCCACCTTGACACATCATGATCACACAAGGTCTGTATCTTACGTTAGAGTTCACCCTTGGTGTTGTGCATTCTATGGGTTTGGGCAAATTTATAATGTCATGAATCCACTGGCCCCATCTTTTTGATGATAAAAATTGTCCAGGGTCTTAATAAGACTTACATAGAAACAAAAACCTGCAATCTAATTCTGCTATGCCCTGCCAAGTTACAATGTCATTTTGAACCAAAATGTAATAAACATAAAAATAAGACTTTCTCAGTTTCTGTCTTTGTAAATGGAAATGCTTAATGTTATTTTTTTTAAATAGATGAGATAAAATGGAATCTGATGGTGAAAACAATCTTTTAATTTTTTTTTTTAGTTGGAGTCTCACTATTGCCCAGGCTGGAGTGCAGTGGCATGCTCACAGCCACCGCAGCTTTGACCAGCTGGGCTCAAGCAATCCTTCTGTCTCAGCCTTCCAAGTAACTGGAACTAAAGGTACGTGCCACCACTCTCGGCTAATATTTTGATTTATTATAGAGACAAATTTTTGCCAAGTTGCCTAGGCTGGTCTCGAACCCTGGGTTCAGGCAATCCCCTCGCCTCAGCCTCCCAAAGTACTGGGATTACAGGCTTGAGCCACCATGCCTGGCTGAAAGCAATCTTCCTAACATTGTTGAAAGTATCTCCTAGCCGGGCTCAGTGGCTCAGTCTGTAATCTCGCGCCTTTGGGAGGCTGAGGTGAGTGGATTGCCTGAGCCTGCGGGTTCGAGACCCAACTGGGCAGCGAGGCCTCATCTCTACAATAAATCAAAAAATCAGCCGGGCGTGGTAGCTCATGCCTGTAATTCCAGCTACTTGGAAGGCTGAGGTAGAAGGATCGCTGGAGCCCAGCAGGTTGAGGCTGCGGTGGTTGGGAGTAGCCACTGCACTCCAGTCTGGGTGACAGAGTGAGACTCCAACTCAAAAAAAAAAAGAAGAAGAAGAAATATTCTGGGTCATACGATAGAACACTCTAGGGGTAGGGTTAACTTTCGGCACAGCTTGATCCAGAAACTCACACAATGTCACTTGAGTCTAGCCTTTCTCTCTGTCATTGTGTGCTTTCTTCTGTATTGGCCTCTTTCCAGGCAGGATCTTTCCCCATGGATACTAAACAAAGTTTTGAAAGGTCAATTTCAGGGCATGATGACATCCACAAAAACATCTTCACAGTTCCAATACAAACAGTAAAAAGAACTCTTTGAGCAGAACATCTTGAGAGTGCATATTCTTGACCCTATTGGGTCATAGACTCATCCTAGAATCAGTCACTGTGGCCAGGGTACTGTAGTACTCTGCTCTGACTAGCTCGGCCTGAGTCACATGCCAATCAAAACACAGAGACCGAGAGTAGGGGCTGGAAGGGTTCCCAAGGGGGAGTCATAGTGTCAAATAGTAGATGTCCACCAGAGACCCACTGCCTGGTAATACAGTCCAGTGTATTGAGAGTATATACCATATACTCAATGAGTTAACCTGAAGACTAAACATATTTGAAAGTGCTATAATTTAATCAGTCTTGTATTTGTTTGATATGATCATGCAGGCAAGTATATATACTTGGCATGTGCACAAGATACGAAAAAATCTGTGTTCTATGCGAGGGCTCCACCACAGGTTTCCTTTGAAAAAAGGCTTCTGTTGAAGAATGTCTGGGAACTCACAGGACTAAATGGGGGAGAGCAAAGACTTCTGCCACCACCGGTTCCCTTTTAAGTAGGAAAGAGCAGGAAAATCTCCACCTCAGAGAAATGGACCTTATAGGGACCCAGGAAAGATCTCAGAGCAATCCTCAAGACAAAGATCCTTGGAAGGTTCTGAGCTCAGTTAAGAATGATATTAAAAAAAAAAAATCTCTTTTAAACTATATAATTAACAGACAGTTAACTAACAGACAGTAATGAACTAACAGAGTAAGAAACAACTCCAGACATTGCCTAGATTCAGATCTTACCATCAGGAGAAAGAAACTCCTGACTTTGTAGCATTTGGACAAGAAGACATTTCATGGAGTGGGGTTGGAGGTGAATTTGGAATCCTCAAAAGAGAAGTTTTGGATTACATTCTCGGGCAAACATTGGGATACTAATGATTCTCATAACTCTGTGCAAACAAAACAAAACCAACCAACCATATTTTAGTCTTTTTTTTTTTTATTATGAGAGTTACTCATGGTCATTTAATTGCAGAAACTTTGAAAAGTACACTAGGTTTTCATGGCTTGCTTGTGGTTCTATCATTCAGAAAAGACACCATTCTCACCTTATCATATTTCAGTATCTCCTCCCTCTCTCTCTCTCTCTCTCTCTCTCTCTCTCTCGTTCTCTCTCTTGTGTTTTTAACATAGTTGAAATTATAGTTATATTGTTGTTGTTTTCTTCCTTATTTAAAAGTATTATTTGACATATACAAAATTATTTATATGTAAGCATATATATGCAATAATAAAAAATAGAATGAACTCCTGTGACCAACCACCCAACCCAAGAACTAGGACATATTCAGTACCTTCTTTTTTCCCAAGTGGTCCTCCCACGTTCTATCTTATCCCCATAGATAACCAAATCTGAAATTTCCTATTTATCCTTCTAATGTATTATAGTTTTATCAAAAATGTGTTTGTGCATAAACTTTTCTTTGGCTTTGCTTGCTTTTCGAACGTTATTAGAAATGTTGAGCTCATATATATTACATAGTCTTTCTGGTACCAGCTTTTTCCATTGAATGTTATGTTTCCAAGATTTATCCATGGTGTGTTTTGGCTGTAGCACACTCACTTTTCACTGCTGTGTAATGCTCCATTGTATAATACACCACAATTTATTTACCCTTTCTTGTTAATGGACATTTGGCTTGTTTCAAGTTTTTTCCTTTTTTAAATTTTTATTTATTTATTATGAAGACAGGGTCTCATTCTGTCTCCTAGGCTGGAGTGCCGTGGTGTGGTCACAGCTCGCTGCAGCCTCAAATTCTTGACTTCAAGCAATCCTCCCACCTCAGCCTCCTGAACAGCTGGGACTACAGGCATATGCTACCATGCCCAGCTAATTTTTTAATTTTTTGTAGAGATAGGGTCTCAGTATGTTGCCCAGGTTGGTCTCAAATTCCTAGCCTCAAGTGATATTCCTATTTCAGTCTCCCAAAGTGCTGGGATTATAGGTGTGAGCCACCATGCCTGGTCAAGTTTTTTTCTAATATGTCCTGTGCTGCTATGAAGATTTTTGCTCATATTTCCTGGAGCACATGTGTAAGAGTTTCTCTAGGGCATATAACTATCTATAAGTGCAGTTGATCCATTTTATAATATAAAAATATTCAGTTTTGAAAGGCAAATATCCTGATGTTTCATTTGACAATGTTGCACAAACATTTGTCCATGTCATTAAGATTGCTATTTACATAAAGGCACAGCAAAATAAAGTATAAAACATTATTTAGATGCAAGATACTATTCTCTTTGCGGATATTCTCTGATCACAGCAGGACATGTATATATATTTAATAGCTTGGGGACAAAGGCCACATCCATACATATTGTCAATAAGCACCAATCATTTATGTAGAGAACCCATAATATGCTGGCATAAGGTGTTAAAAATAAACAAAAGGCTGGGCTCAGTGGATCAGTCTGTAATCCCAGCACTTTGGGAGGCCAAGGCAATTGGACTGCCTGAGCCCAAGGGTTCAAGATCAACCCGGGCAACTTGGCGAGATCTCATCTCTATAATAAATTTTTTAAAAATTAAGAAAAAAAAAGAATTAGCCCGGCATGGTAGCGTGTGCCTGTATTTCTGGCTACTTGGAAGGCTAAAATAGAAGGATGGCCAGAGCCCAGTAAGTCTGGGGTGGCTGTCAGCATGCCACTGCACTCCAGCCTGGGTGAAGGAGACTCCAATTAAAAAATAAATAAATAAACAAAACTGGCTGTGCATGGAAATTCATGCATATAATTCCAGCACTTTGGGGGGCCGGGGCAGGAGGATTGTTTGAGCCCAGGAGTTTGAGACCAGCCTAGGCAACAGAGCAAGAACTTGTCTCTACAAAAAATTAAAAAAAAATTAGCCAGGTGTGGTGATGCATGTCTGTATTTCCAGCTACTCAGGAGGCTGAGGTGAAAGGATTGTTTGAGACCAGGATGTTGAGGCTGCGTGAGTTGTGATCATGCCACTGCACACCAGCCTTAGTGACAGTGAGATCCTGACTCAAAAAATAAACAAACAAACAAAGCTGGACACTAATTGCTATAGACTGTGTACCCTCCCAAAATTTTGTTAAATCCTGACACCTCCCCCCCCCAACCCCCCCACCCCCCGTGGTGGTATTAGGAGGTGGGGCCTTTAGTAGGTGATTAGGTTAAAAACCTGAAGCCCTCATGAATGGGACTAGTGCTCTTATAGAAGAGACACTGGAGAGTTCTTTCACCCTTCTTTGATGGGAGGTTATAACAAGAAGATGGCTGTCTACAAACCAGGAAGGGGGCCCTCATCAGGCACTGAATCTGCTGGTGCTGTGATCTAGGACTTCCCAGATCTGGAAGATGTAAGTTTCTGTTGTGTTTAAGTCAGCCAGTCAATGGTAGTTCATTATAGCGGCCAGAACAGACTATTCTACTAGTTAAAGTGCCAAGGACAGATTTTACTTACTAGCATAATATTGCAATAGGAAAAAGGGTCCAGTGTGAACTGAACTCATGGAGGTGACTGGGCATTTTAAAGGGAGAATGAGAGACTAGGGAAGGGGGTGAGTGAAAAATTACAAAAAACAGGAGGGGGGGTTGTCCATGAGAAACCAGTCTGAAGTTGTTAACTGGAGCTTGTGGAAGTTAGCCTCTTGCTCTCCCAGAGGCTGTGAGATAGGAGCCCTATCTTCAGGTGTTGGTTGGAACAACAGTAAATTCTTTTGGCAGCCTTGAGTTTCCACCGGCAGGCATTTTAAGGGGGATAGGAGCATTCCAGCCATGTGCCCTGGAGTTCAAGTCTTTGTAGGCCAAGGCAGAGGCCTAGCCAAGAAGAGGAACCTAGCTAGAGTATGGTCAAGGAGAGAATCTTTGTCAGAGGTGAAAGAAAAGGCGCAGCGAGGATGGGAGAGCAATGTTTCTCTCCTCCCTGCCACCACTTACTCAACCTTAGCCCTACACATCCTTATGACTCAGTAAAGGTGTCACTTCCTCCAGGAAGGCCTCTCTGACCTGAATCACAAGACTGAGTTTAGCTCCCTTAGCATCCTCGCACAGCTCTGTCATGCATCCACCACATTCGCTGATCATAAGGACTAGGCCTGACTCACTTTGGGCACATTATGAGCACTAATGCATTTTGTATAAGTGGACTCTGCCACAACCTTAGTTCCACCATCCTTATGTGCTGGACAAAGCTGTAGCCTCCTAGCCCCTCTCTCCTGCCTACAGTCCCTTCTCCACCCAGAGGGCTAGAGGGATCTTTGGCAAAGGTAAGTCAGCTCATGCCACAACCCTGCTTCAGACTCTCACAGCTTCCCATTTACGTGAAGAATAGCTTCAACTTTCTCTACATGGTCTACAGACCTGCCAAGTATGTTTCACCCACTGTGAGTCTTACCCACCTGCCCTTGCTCACCATCTTCCAGCTGTACACCCTTCTTTCTATTCTCCAGACAGCAAGTTTGCTTCACCTGGGGGTTTCATTCTTGTTCCCTCTGCTTAGAATGCTCTGAAGGAGGACTTTGCAAGCCCAACCCTCTTTCATTCTCTTTTCAACTCAGATGTCACCTCCTCAGAGAGGACTTCCCTGACCACCCAAGCACCATTTTTTCCCCTCATAGCCCTCCTTACAAACTGCAGTTATTTATTATATTTCGTTTTCCCCACCAGCCTGGGAACTCCGTGAGGGCAGGGATCTTTGGCTGCTGTGGTCGCCACTGTGTTCTCAGCTCCTAGAATAGGGCCTGGTACTTGGATGACACTCACTAAGGGGTCTGACATTCCTTTGAGGCAAGAGGAAACTGTAAAATCACTTTCTTATTTATTTTTATTTTTTAATTTTTGAGTCGGAGTCTCATTCTGTGCCCAGGCTGGAGGGCAGTGGCACGCTCACGGCCACCGCAGCCTCGACCTGCTGGGCTCAAGTGATCCTTCCGCCTCAACCTTCCAAAGAGCTGGAATTACCGGCGCGCACCACCACGCCCGGCTGCGTGAAATCGCTTTCTGCCGGCCTAGTCAGCTATAACCACGTGAGAAGGGTGAGGGCGGTGGCTGCCAGCGTCCCGGGAGTGACTGCTCAGCAGAGGCCCCGGCCACAGCCCCGCCCCTGCTTTCCTCAGCCCCGCCCATGTCCTTGTCCTCCCCCACGGGTCTCCATAAAGTTCATTTGGCTGCGCGCCGCGCGGGGGCTTCTGGGAACGGCCAGCTCGGCCAATCAGGAAGCGCAGGCGAGCGGCGCGAGAAGCGGCGGCCGCGCTCGCCAGACGGGACCTGGGTGGCGGAGACGGCTTCGGTGCAAGGTAAGGGCTTCTCCGCTCGCGGCTTTTCGACCGGCGCTTGGCCCTGAACCCGGGACTCCGAGGCCGGGTGGAGCCGCGTCCCGGCGCCCGGAGCCCTGCCGCTCGCACTTCCCGTTCTCCTCACGGCAGCCGGGCACGCCTGACGCCGGCGACACGCGCCTTGTCGAACCGCCCCCATCCTAGCGTCAGGCTGCGCCCGGGAATGCCTTTCGTCTGCCCTCTTCCCGAACACCGAGCCTCGGCCTCCCGATCCCCCTCCCCGCGGTAGCGCCCCTCGCGCGCGCCCCTCCCCAGCCCCCAGCTCGCGCCTCTAGCCTACCCTGGCTGAGTCCGCGCCCCCCTCGCTGCCAGCACCCCACCGGGTTACCTTCGGGACCGAGCCCTGCCCGTTCGCCTGCCCCTCGCAGACACACCCAGTGGGAAGGCGTTGCTTCTCAAGGGAAGGGGTCTTTGGGGTGAGGGAAGACGATCCCTTGAGCTTCTCCCAACCCTTGGCTTCTCTTCCGTACCGGCGTACAGGGGGATGGATGCTGGTGATTGGAACCCAGGGGTGGCCCACCTTTCTCTGGGCTCACTGCATCCCATCCTCTGCAAAGACGATGCCCAAGTTTACTGGGTCCCTTTTGAAAAAAATGACGGGACTGACCCCATGGATCCTTGGTCAAAGTGTGGACGACCCGTTGACAGAGCCGCTGGTCTGCGTTTGCCCCTCTTGCTAGGTATGGGTAGGAGGTTTTTGGTTTTTTCTGTTTTTGTTTTTTGACCGAGATGTCTTCCATCAGAAGCAAGGGTCATCTTTTCTTTTCTTTCTGGCGGGGGTGGGAGGGTATCCTCAGGTATCCTAGTTTTTCTTTCTTTCAACTATTCTCTTTTGTGCATCTGTGTGCTTTTCAGGTGTGTCATACATGATGATCTCATCCAGGCTTATCACTTTAAATATCTATATATCAGGCTAACAGATCCCATTTGTATCTGCAGCCTGCCCCCTCCCCCCAATATTCCCACTGAGATGGATGATAGGCAACTCCAACTGAACATGCCAAGATAGGACTGTCAGGCTCACCTCCACCTCCCTCTCCAAACTGCTCCTTTTGTCGTTTTTTTGTTTGTTTGATTTTCAGTAATAGGAAAGCCTCTGGCCAGTAACTTTTGAGTCATCCTTGTTTTTCACTCCACATTCAGTATTTGCCACCCTGGGTCAAGTCACCACCTCTCACCTGGATTATTGAAATCACTTTCTATCTGGTCTTGCTGCTTCTGCTCTGGTCCCTATTTTCAGCAGCTAGAGGGATTTTTTTTTTTTTTTTTTTTGAGTTGGAGTCTCACTCTGTCGCCCAGACTGGAGTGCAGTGGCCGCTCCTGGCCACCGCAGCCTCAACCTGCTGGGCTCCGGCGATCCTTCCACCTCAGCCTTCCAAGTAGCTGGAACTACAGGTGTGTGCTACCACGCCTGGCTGAGTTTTTGATTTATTGTAGAGATGAGGTCTCACTGTCCAGGCGAGTCTCAAACCCGCGGGCTCAGGCAATCCACTCACCTCAGCCTCCCAAAGGCACGGGATTACAGGCTGAACCACCGAGCCCGGCTCTAGAGGGATCTTTTTAAAACCCAGGTCTCAGGTCTTTCCTAGGGGTTACTTAGTGAGACTTTCCCTACTTCTTGTCTTCTTCATTAGTTTAGTTGTTTTTAACACTTATTTTTTACTTACTTGTGTATTGCTTTATTTGTTTTGTTCCCTGTTGTATCCCCAGCACCTAGGCCTGACGCACAGTAAATGCTTAATACATATGAGATAAATGAATGTTCCCTGGCACAATGTATTTGGGGATACAGTGGTGAATGAGACAGGCCCGCCCTCTGTGAACTGACATGCCTATGCAGGGCTCCATCAGCAGTAAATACACATATAGATATAAAATGTGGTGTCAGGCCTGCTTTTTAAAGGATGTTTGAACAGAGACCTGAATGAAATGAGAGAGCAAGTCATGAGACTATTTGAAAGCATTCCTGGCAGGGGGTACAGCAAGTGCAAAGGCCCTGAGGTATGAACAGTTGGATATGTGGTGAGTTTGCGCTTGAACCTGCTTTTTTATTTACTGAAGTAGAAAATAAAGTAGAGGGAAAGATAGATTTGTCAAGGAGGGTGAGGGGTCAGAGCAAAAATATGGAGGTGAGAAGGTCCAAGGTGTGTTCAGAGAACAGGTCACTTTAATTCAACAAATATCTATTTGTACCAACTGCTATGTGCCACACTTAGCTGATGACGATTCAGACCTTACCCTATAGGAATTCACCATCTAGAGAGGAAGACATGTGGGAGGAAATAATCACAACTACTACCCTAGGGAAGAACAGTATAGAAGATTCAGAATAGTGTGGGCAGATTGGAGTAGGTGGGACTGCCCCAGATGACTTTGCAGCATACATAGTAGTTCCCCATGTGACCAGGGATAGGTGTGTATTAGCAGAGTGTGCACTTGTTTTGTAGCTTTATACATTTTTGTAACTCCAACAACACCCTCATGCAATAGCTAGATCCTTGATACACAGTTGCTAAATGCCAGATAACCTTTTTCAAACTTTGCCAGAAATGGCCCCTCTTCCTTCATTCATTCCACACATATTTATTGAGCATTGGGTGCTGTTTGTTCAGTGAACTAGGAATGGAGCTGTGGACAAACCAGACAAGCTTCTCAGATTTAAGGAGACAGACAGTAAATGAATGAAGTGAGGAAGAGCCATGTAGATACTTATGGGAAGAATGTTCCTGCAGAAACAGGAAACAGTGACTGCAAACACCCTGTGGCAGCAGTGTGGTTAGCATGTTTGAAGAAGAGCAGGAAGTCATCCATTGGGCTGAAGCACAAACTCCTGGGGAAGAGTGGTAGCAGAAGGGGTTGGGGTCAGGGCTGGGGCCAGTCATGTAGATAGCCCAGGGTAAGGACTTTGGACCTTAGTTTGAGTGGTGGGAGCTTTTGAAGGGTTGAGCCTTTTCAGCGGCTCATTCCCACTGTGATTTGGAGAACAGATCCGGGAGTGGGAGGTGGCAAAGTAAGAACAGAGAGACAGAAGTCTACCGTATCACCCAGCTATGACACATGAGAATGGTATAGACCAGGGTGATGGTGGTGGGAGAGGCATGTATATATTTTAGGAATAACTTTAGTGTAGACATGAATTGCAATGTAGGGTATGGGTGGAGGAGATAAGTTAAATACCGAAGTGTTAGGCCCTAGTAACTCAGGGCATGAATGTACCATTTACTGAAGTGAGGAAGACAGAAAACCAGAGGGCTGCCATGAGGATGATATTAGATTTTGCAAGTCAAGCCCATGGCGGGACTCACACACAGTCAGAGCTCAGGAGATGATGGCTGTTGTTGTTCCCACTGTCATTGACATGAACTGTTTCCACTGTCAGGCAGATAAACGAATGCAGTAAAAATGAATTTAGGTGAGGGGAAATTTCTGTAGGAGGAGTATGGAGGAAAACAATTTGGTAGGTAAGACTTGAATCTTAAGACTGAAGACAGTAATAATGATAGCTAATCCAGTGGCTACAATGTGGCAGATGAGGAAGTTACAATTTTTTTTCCATTTCAAAGATGAGACAGATGAGACCCAGAGGGAGGAACTAACTTGCCCAAAGTCACTCAGCTAAAGGGTGGAGGTGCTGGCTTGAGCTCAAGGGTGTGTGGAAGGTTGTGTAGGTATTTCTGTTTGGGAAAGATGGCATGAGCAAGGGCACAGAGCAGGATGTGTACAAGGATGGTCAGGAACAGAGCAAATCATGTGCCTGGTACACAGAGTTTATGCTGTGAGGTTGAAAGTCAAAAGCAGTGTCTTGCCTGGTTCGCTGTGAGTGGGAGCCAATGAGGGTTTTTGAGCAGGGGCAGCTTAAGAAAAACGATGTCAGAAAGATTGAGGTGGCCACAGAGAGCAGGGTGACATGGAGTGGGAGCAGGGGATATAGATGGAGGGAGGCCATATTCTAATGTATAACAAGAATTTAGGCTTAAAGGAATGGAGGTATAACCTTAGGAGATAGTGAGGGAAATGGAAGCAGCAGTTAGGGAACATTTCTAAAGTATGACTATCCCATGCTATCTACATCTGCTTAATGAGGTCATGAGAGTTTGGAGAGTAAAGCATGTCATATTACCTGAATCTATGGCATTTGGTTTCCTGAGTTTTAGTTAAAGAGTAGCAATACCTGCTTGCTCTTGAAAAATATAATTTAACATGTGTTCAGTTTCTGGGTTGTGGATTGAGGAGCATATCTGTAGATAAACAATCCAAGGACAGGCACAGATGAAAAGGAGGATGAGGAGTTAGGACCTGAGAGAGGCAAGGGGACAGAGACAGAGGAGTTGGGGAGGGCAGCTGGAGGTGGTGGTGGTTGGGGGTGGGCAGCCGAATTTGGAGACATGGGAGGGGAGATACTTCTGTGCTTGAGAGGTGATGCACAGACAGTGCCTGGAAACTCCCCATGGAGTCTGAGTGCCAGGAGGCAGGTGTGGATTTGACAGTCATTGCCATTGAGAATTCAGGAGCGGTAGTGAGACAAATACTCTGAAGTAGGGCATTTAGAGCTGTTGTTTTTTTTTTGAGTTGGAGTCTCACTCTGTCGCCCAGACTGGACTGCAGTGGCACACTCCTGGCCACCGCAGCCTCAACCTACTGGGCTCTGGTGATTCTTCCACCTCAGCCTTCCAAGTAGCCAGAGCTACAGGCTTGTGCTACCATGCCTGGCTAATTTTTTTGATTTATTGTAGAGACAAGGTCTCGCTAAGTTACCCAGGTGGGTCTCAAACCCATCGGCGTAGGCAATCCACTCACCTCGGTCTCCCAAAGTGCTGGGATTACAGTTTGAGCCACCAGAGTCTGGCCTAGAGCAGTTTTAAAACAAGATAGTAAAAATTATGTAAGGTCACATATGCTCATGGACAAGAATTCAGACTGACAAGGGTATGCAATGAAAAGTAAAATCTCCTGACTCTCAGCTTTGTGAGGTTAAGTTGTTTCTTTCTATTCCTTCCAAAAATTATTTGTGAACAAACCTTAAGCAGATAGCTTATTGAACTTTTATACATTTATTCACTCATTTCATCCCATATTGAGATACAGAGCATTTCCAATATCCTGGTGTCTTAGCTCAGGCTACCCTAACTAAATACCATAGATTGGCTGGCTTAAACAACAGAAATGTGTTTCCTCACAGTTTTGGAGGCTGGAAGTCTGAGGATGCCAGTGTGGTTGGGTTCTGGTGAAGCCTTATTCCTTTTGCTCACTGTGTGCTCACGTGGCCTTTTCTTGGTATCTATGCATGAGGAGAAGTGGAGGTAGGGAGGCAAGTTCTCTGGTGTGCCTCCTTTAAGGGCAAGTAATCTCATTCTGAAGACCCTAATCTCATGACCTCATCTAAATCTAATTTCCCCCGAAGGCCCCATATCCAAATAACATCACATTGTGGTTTAGGGCTTCAACATAGGAATTTTTTTTTTATTTTTATTTTTTGAGTTGTAGTCTCACCCAGGCTGAAGGGCCGTGGCGTGATCATAGCACACCATAGCCTCAACCTCCTAGGCTCAAGTGATCCACCTGCCTCAGCCTCCTGAGTAGCTGGTATTATGGGCCCTTATCACCACGCCTGGCTAATTTTTTGATTTTTTTTGCTGATGGTGTCTTACTATGTTGCCTGGGCTGGTCTTGAATTCCTGGGCTCAAGCAGTCCTCCTGCCTAGCCTCCCAAAGTGCTTGGGTTGTAGGTGTGAGCCACCACGCCCTGCCTTCACCATAGCAATTTTAAGGGAACATAATTCAGTCCATAGTACTGGAGAAGTTGTTGTGCTTCCTCCCAATCAGCACTGCCCCCACACTCTCAAGGATGACCAGTATTCTAATTTTTAACACCATAGATTATTCTTTCCTGTTTTTAAGATCCATATAAATGGAATCATACAGTGCATTCCCCGCCCCCTTTTTTTGCATCTGGCTTCTTTAGTTCTGGCTTCTTTATGTTTGGGAAGTTCATGTTCTGTGTGGCTGTAGTTTGACCTTTTCCATTGCTGTGTGATACATCAAGGTATGAATATACTACTATCAAAAACCCAAATGGGAAAATTCTGTAAATACAGTGGTTTTAAAATTATTTTGGACAGAGTGAGACTCCAACTCAAAAAAAATATATATATTATTTTGGAGGGAGACCTAGATTTTTGTTGGAATCTTATAAAAGGTATGTGCTTTTATATTTTTAAAATATTCATATATTTTCAAGAATTTCTAGTGTCTCTGCTGGTGTCGTGGCACTTGGGACAAGAAATCTTTGTTGGTTTTCAGCAGGGTTTTTCAGCATGAGCACTATTGATATTTTGGGTCCAGTAATTCTTTGTTGAAGTTGTACTGTGCATTGTAGGATGTTTAACAATATCCCTGGCCTGCACCCTCTGAATGCCAGTAGTATGTGCCTCCCGTCACACTTTTGGTTGCCAAGTTGTGATAACCTAAAATGTCTCCAGATATTACCCAGTGTTTTCCGGGGACAAAGTTGAGTAGTATTGGTTTAGAGAGAAGATCCAGACCAGAGCCAAAGGCCTTCTGAGGTCTACTTGGTGATATGCCCCAGTTTGTACCAGTAGTAAGATGAGGCCAGTGTAATTCCTAAGGTTCTGTGTACAGATAATAAATGGGGCTGTTCCTTCATATTCAGTGAGTTTAAGGACCAAAGTAAAATATCCTACATTTTTCATGGTGAGCAGACCTTAGAAATCACCTGAGCACCCCGCTTATCTCACTGGTAGGTGGAATGGATCCAAAGAAGATCCAGTCCCGGGGTCAGAGGGCTGATGTTGGATGAAGCCAGGCTGGAATCTGCAGTGCTTCTTTCCCAGATGGGCCTTCTACTCAATTTGGCAGTCAGGAGTTTATCAGAAAGTTCCTTATGTGGCTGATTTTTGTTTCTATGTGATGCCAAGTTATTACTTCTCTTTGCTCATTAAAAAGAATTAGTACAAGTGATACTTTATATATCAGGAAAGCTGATACCACATGTCCCTTCCTACAATCACTGAGTCATTGAGGGTAGTGCTGCTACTGAATGACCTAAGTCTTTCTCATCTGTCTATTTATTTTAGTTCTTTGTTTTCTCTAGGGCTCTACCGTCAGAGTAATGATTAGGTCTAACTCTTTTACTTAGTCTCACAGGACTGTAAAGAATTGTCCAAAAGTTTTTTTATCATTCTTTTCCCTGCCTTTCCCTTCATTCCCCTCCCCCACCAATCCTGAGACTATCTGAAACAATAGTATCTGTCAAGATATAATTTTGTGTTTGGTTTTTGTTGTAGTTGACAGTTGACAGATACAGTAAAGAGTGGAATGATATTGTCATCCAGCCATAGTTTACATATTCAAAAGAAAAGAGGAAAGCAGAAGCATTATTAAACATCTGATACCTTGAGTGATGCTTTTCTTGTCAATCTTGGTGCTAAATGTTGAACACTGTTCTTGTGTTTTAATCCTGTCATGGTCTGATTAATAAGGTTTGAGGGCAAGATTTCTGCTTGAAATTAAATACTGGATTTATTTTGAGTCATGCCTTCATTGAGACAATTTGAATTGATAATCAAAGCCATATTTGATAGTGGGTAATATGATATACATTTAAAGATTGTAACTATCTTCCAGAAGTTCTTACTTAATGATATAAAGTTGTCATTAAACAAGTTATAATTTAGGATTGAATATTTACTACAAGGTTTTTGAAGCAGAAATGTTTATAATTAAATGATAAAATATTGCCAAATTGGCAACTTTGTAAAAAAGCTAAAATAGCATTTTACAATATATAAATCAACAGAGTTTATAAAATACTTCCTGTGTATTAACAACCCCTTGAAGGAGGTAGGGATTGTCACCTTTTTATTGATGAGAAAATTGAGATGGAGAAATTTGGATTTTTTTTAATCTCAGGGATAAATCAATCTACCTTCTGCTAGTAAGTAAACAATCTGGGTTTGAACCAGGTGTTTGGATTCAAAGTTCAGTTTTTCACTTACCCATTCTATTTAAATTTTTTTTCAATTGATCTTACTATCATATTAACATTTAAAAATAATCAAAAAAGGAAGAACATTATTGGTTGTACATTTTGAAGGAAAAAAATTATAAATAGCAATATCAGTTATTTCCTCTGATATATATAAAGTGTCTTCCTTTGACAACATTAAAAAAAAATAGCAGTCTAACTGTCTTTGTTAGATTACAGGATCTTTGAGACAATATTTGGGTATGTAGTAAAATTAGAATTCCTCAGTGAGTGGTAATAAGTGTTGTTTGATTATATTGAAATTTCTGCAGGGAAAGTATCTGGTGTCATTTTCCCCTTGCAAGTCTTTGAATCGATAGAGGTTCCTTTAATATGGAATACAGATGGCCTTGTCTTTAGTCTTTCATCTCATTCCCAACCCTTTGTACAAGGGATGAACCCCCCCAAAATAGAATTTATTTATAGAATATTGTGCATTTATTTTGAGTTGGAGTCTCACTCTGTCGCCCAGACTGGAGTGCAGTGGCCTCTCCCAGCCACCGCAGCCTTGACCTGCTGGGCTCCAGCGATCCTTCAGCCTCAGCCTTCCAAGTAGCTGGAACTACAGGCGCGCGCTACCACGCCCGGCTAGTTTTTTGATTTATTGTAGAGATGAGTCTCGCCAAGTTGCCCAGGCAGGTCTCGAACCCATGGGCTCAGGCAATCCACTCACCTCAGCCTCCCAAGGCGCGGGATTACAGGCTGAGCCACCGAGCCCGCGTGTATTTATTTTTACATGTTTAAACTTCAATCACCTTTAAAGTACTCTCTGTTTAATGCAATACACCTATTGAGACACTTTTTCCACTGCTCGAAACAGTTTTTAAATGCATCCATTTTGATGCTTTTTAGTGCTTCAGTTTTTTTGTTTCACCTCTTTAACATGGGCAAAAGAGTTCCCTTTGAGGACATTTTTCATCCAGGGAAACAAAAAAAAGGTGGCTCTAGCAAGATCAGATGAATAGGGAGGGTGGGGCATGGGGGTTCTGCCGCTTTTTGGTCAAAAACTGAACTGCTGTGTGTTGTTTGTGTAAATTATCCATCATGAAATGGGTAGACATTGAAATAATCTCCAAAAAAAATTAACTGATGCTGAACTCATCCTTTCACAACACTAACTGGTACACTGATGAATGGGTTCCTCCTCGTATTTTTTGAATAACTGTGCTGTTTGGGTTGTGGGTGATAAAGAAAAGAGAAAATTCACATGGATTTAATATGTTGCATTATACTTGAAAAGGGCAGTGAGTTCCCTGTGGTACCCTGTGCATTAGGTCAGTAAAAACATTTACAGGACAGATTTTATCTTTTACAAAACATACTCCCCAAATAAACAGTTTGAAGAGGGAAGAGGATGGCAACAGTCCTGTTGTGTCACTCTTTAATCTTTCTAACAATGTTTTCATGCTAGCATTAGTGAGGGTGGCCTGTGTATCAGATCTAGTTCAGATACCCTAGGCCAGGGGTTGACAAGACTGGCCCATAGGCCAAATAAGCTAAGAAGAGTTTTTCATCTTTAAATGGGGGGGGGGAATCCAAAGAAGAATGTTTCTTGACCACAAGAAAATTACATGAAATTCATATTTTAGTGTCCATGATGAAAAATTTATTGGAGTGCATCTGAGCTCTTTTGTTTACTTATTATGGCTGTTTTTAAGCTACAACGGCAGAGTTGAGTAGTTGTTAGAGTGGCCCAGAAAGCCTAAAAATATTTATTGTCTGTCCCTTTACCAAAAAAATTTCCCGACTCTTGCCCTAGAAGATGAAAAGCTAGACAAGGGTTTGGCACACAGGTCTAGGATGAATGGCTCTGAGGCTCTTTCATATTTTTCATTGTCAGCTTTGAGTCTCTGAAGGCTTTGCTTTCCTGGATTATATCCTGGGAATAACATAGTAAGTCAAGAGAATTTGTAATAGCCACATCTAGGATGGCCCAGTGGTCCCCAGCTTGGGAGTCCACAAGCCCTGTGTAAATGAAAAGAGGTGTTTTATTTGTGGCTGTTTTAAAAGTAAGAGAAAAGAAACTAATGAAGTAATAATAACAAAGCATATGCATGAACATTTCAATATAATAAGCATGAATACTTTAACAGACTGACATTTAGAAACCTGCAAAATCCTAAAGGGGCTACTCTTTAAGAATACTGATTTAAAATGGTTTAGAAGTGCTCAGCTTTGAATACTTAAGAATCTACTCTTTTCTGGCTTGATTAAATATTTAGCATGGTTATATTCAGAATGTGGAAATGGCCATATTTTTCGTAATTAAGACTCACATGTTAATAATAGCAAATGAACTGAAATTATTTGAGGCATTTTTACTCTGCCTTTATATTTCACCTTATATGCAGTTTGGGGTTTTTTCCTCATTTATGATTGCTGATGTGCCCCAACTGGGCATACTTTTCAGATACTCAATGACAGGTGAGTGCAGACCACTATGAGGAAACAAGTTTTGACCAGCCCTTGGTTTAGCTTAGTAGAAGCTATCTCTCTAAAACCGTGGGCTTTAATTTTTTCCTTTAGTTAATTTGCTCGGCATCCTCTAGGTGTGAGTGAAGAGCTCTGGATCATGGCAACTTCCCACTGAGAGCTTGTCTCATTTTTAGCCTAATGGATGTCCTCCTGCAGCCTCTGAAAAACAGTGGGTCATTGTCCTTTGTTTTGGGATAGGGGCCTTTTTATTGAAGTATCGTGTACAATCAGAAAATTTTACAAATCATGAGTCTAGATCAATGAATTTTCTCATAATGAACACAGCCAACACTCAGATTAAAAAAACTGAAAATTGCCAGTCCCCTTGAAACCTTCCTCATCATGTCTCTTCTGTCCTTCCCCGACAAGGTTAACCCGTCTTGCCTTCTAAAAGCAGTGATATGTTTGCCATTCATTTTATGGCTCTTAGTTACCTGGAGGATTGAGGTCTATGGAGGAACAGCAGGACTTCTGCCACGTCCTACATACAGGGAGAGTAATTTGTTGCTCAGAGCCCTGGTACTCTGTGATGCTCTCTGAAGCACCTGTCAAAGATCTCTCTGGCTCATCCTTGAAGGCTCAGTCATAGCTGACATAAGCAGCCCTAGTGCTGTTAGTCTGTCCTTGCTGTTTCCCACCCAGCCCCAGTTTTGCTGCATTGACTACGCCAGGTCCCACTTCCATGCATTCTCAGTGTGGCTTCTTTAATTAAAAGACAATGATAGAGACAAGGTCTTGCTTTGTTGTCCAGGCTGGTCTCATACGCTTGGCCTCAAGCAGTCCTTCCACGTTGACCTCCCAAAGTGCTGGTATTACAGACGTGAGCCATCACGCTGGCCATCAGTGTGACTTCTTTCTCCATTGCTCCCCAAGGGTGCAGCCAATGTACAGTTTGCGTGGCCAGATTTTCTCAACACAAAGCTTAAACTTCAGTTTTTTCCCTCAGTTCATTTTAGTTCTGCCTATTGAATAAAGCTAGTGAGGTTATTTTCATGCTTAGTTTTCAGTATCTTGGGTCAAAATTTAGTGGTTTTACCTCTATGTTTTATGGCTAAATATCTTTATTTTGTGGAGGGGATAAAAATTATCCTTAAATTTATGAAATCAACCACAAGTTGAAATATTTTAAAGAAATGATGACTACATCAAAGTATATATTTGGAAACTTTAATAAAACCTTTTTGTAAAATTAATTTCCCAGCTTGGGCGAAGGAGTGAGACTCCGACTCAAAAAAAAATATTAATTCCCACTGGTTGAGTAATCAAAACAGTTCCAGTTTTTCCCAAGTATGGAATTATATACATATCTCTCTTCTTGCAGGCATGGGACAAGCTCATTTTCTCTGTACTCCTACCCTGAAGTTATATAGCAAATTTTTTTATATGTATCTATTTATTCTTTTGGTTTGTAATTCTGTTCACCTGAAAACTTGGCTCTTTCTTCTGAAATACCACTGTTTTTTTGGTCTGGGTATTTAGAGGGAAAGCACTGGTCTGGATCAAATGTGATCTGAATTCATGCCATTTATACTGTCACTGCCTTATGCTGTGCAGCCTCAGAAATGTTAAGTATCAGTTGGTAGTTGGAAGGGAATGTTTTTGCTCAGTTTCCTACTTGCCAGTGGGTACTGATTTGGCAGGAAGCCTTTGAGAAGGACAGACCCTCCACCAACAGAAGAATTAAATCCTTCCTATTCATTCAAGACATAAGTGCCTACTACGTGCCAGGCACTGTTGTAGGAGCTTGGGGTACATCATTAACCCTGTCCTTATGTAGCTTATATTCTTACAGAGGTGACAGTAAGGGAGATAGGAGAGTATTGGGGATGGGGGTGGTTTGCACTGTAAATAGCATTCTAGGTTGGCTTCAAAGACAGTGACAATTGAGCTGAAACAGAGGTAGACAATCAGCCATGAGTGTATGTAAGGGGGAGAAGCATTCCAGTATAGGAAACAGGGACTACCAAGGCTCTAAGGCAGGAAAGTGCCCAACCCACTGGGGACCAGCAAGGAGGGCCAGTGGCTGGAGCCCAAGAAAGGGCTAGGGATGGCGCTGAGATGAGTCTGGGTGGTAAGGGTAGGTAGAGCTCCTTCTGTAAAGCTTCACTCTCTGCCAGAGGTTTTTAAACAGAGGAGGGATGTGATCTGACTGACTTAAAAGGGTCACTGGTTGCTGGGGTTGCTATAGATAGAATAGACTGTAAGAAGCAAGGGTGAACCCAGGCAGTCAGGGAGGGAGGCTGCTGAGGGAGTCTAACGGGTAGGTGAGGCCGCGGGGAGGTGGCTAGGTGGAAATGTGGGGAGAGGCAGATTCTGGATGCATTTTAAAGACAGATTTGAAAGGCCTTGTTGGCTGATTGGATGTGGGGCATGAGTCATGTGGGCTTTCAGGGGTGTTGACCCAAGCTGCTGAAAAATGGAGACTCCACACACTGAGAAGGCCAATGGGCAGGTTTTATAGATGAAAGGTAGAGCTCAGTTTTAGGCATGATAAGTTTAGGGTGTTGTTTTGAGATTCAGCCTTTATTTTATCATGCCTTTATTTTATTTTATCAAACAACTGCATATAATTAACTTTAAAAATCTTTATTTATTGGACCTTGTTAAAGTAAGTCATGCCTTTTATTTTGTATTTATGACTTCTACTTAGATTCATTGCTCTAAGTCTTTGGGCTGGTCATTTGAGAAGTTGAGCATTTCCGTTGTCTGATACAGGAGTAAAATGCTAGATTGTTTCATTCAGTTCTTTATTTAGAGACTTCCAGAGTTTTCCTCATGAAAGAAAGAAGTATTTCCTTTTCCTTTGCTCTGTTAGGAAAACTTTGTCTTTGAGTAACAAAAAGAAAAAAAAAAGGAGGGAGGAGGCAGTGTTGTGCTTTTCATTTCTCTTTCTGATGAGTGACTGTGTTTCTTATCAGTAGAACAACATTGGTCTTGAACGTTTCTGAGGAAAAACATTTCTCCATCAGTCAGGAGCAGTTGTTTAAAAATTCCCTCTCTCCCCCAAAAACTGTTCTGTTTCTTTCTCTGTCCCTGAGAATACCTTCTTAGGTGTTCTCTCATCCCCATTTTCTCAGAGTAAAGTTTACTCTAATCATGGGTAAAATGTTACAGTGATTTTCTAGACACTTTAGGTTAAGAGTTACTGTGTACATGAGTTATTGTTAAAAATTAACGTCTGCTTGGAACTTCATAAAGAATACCAAAGTGGCCAGGCATGGTGGCTCATGCCTGTAATCCCAGCACTTTGGGAGGCCAGGGTTGAAACATTGCTTGAGCCCAGGAGTTTGAGGTCAGCCTGAAAACAAAGTAAGACCCTATCTCTATCATTGTTTTTTAATTAAAAAAGAAGCCACACTGAGAATGCATGGGAGCAGGACCTGGATCAGTCAGTGCAGCAAAATTGGGACTGGGTGGGAAAATGGCAAGGAGAGACTAACAGCACTAGGGCATTAGCTGGGCATGGTGGTGTGTGCCTATAGTCCCAGCTACTTGAGAGGCTGAGGCAGAGGGCTCACCTGAGCCTAGGCAGCCGAGGATACGATGAGTTGGGATCATGCCATGTACTCCAGTCTGGATGACAGAGTGAGACCCCGACTCTCACATACACATTAAAGAGTACCAGTGTATTCATGTTTATTTAAGCTGGGCTGTTTTTGTTTTAACCTTGTGCCGTTGCCTTTAAAGTTAATGTCCTTTAATGCTCACTTTAAAAAGTCTTTATTCTCCTCCTGTGGATTTATGGCAATAACAGTGCCCTTTAAACATTAACCTGTGCTTTGTAGCTGAGATATCTGCTATGTTTTCATTATAACTACAATTGTAGTCCAGTGGGAGTTCACATGTCAATAGAGTTTAAAACAAAGAAGAAAAGTATTGTCAATAAGAGCTACTGTATAAAGAATTTTCAAAAATAAGTAATATTCTTCATAATCTTGTAGCAATGTATGTTATTTTTTAAGATGGTGATACTTTTAAAAATCTTCTGTTGATTTAAATAGTGATGGGAGTTAAAAAACATTCTCTTGGTCAAGAACCATATGCAAGGATGGTATAGTATATATAAGATTCATAAATGTGTAATTTTCATTAAACATCAGCATTCTTAATAGAGATTTTCTAGATCAATTGTTGGAGAAACAGATGGTTTTGCTAATAATATTCACCATCTAGAAGCCTGTGCTATTTATATTAGTATAATTATTAGCAGTAATGGTATTTCTAATGTAGTAGGTCTAGTAACATCTAATGTCCTGAGGTCATATATAGCAAGCAGGCACAGATCTCTGCCATCAGTAACCTTGAAAGCAAAAAAATGTATGAATGGAGAAGTGGACATGAGTAAAAAAAGAATGTTATGTTAGTGAAGGAGAAGGTGTGTTAGAATAACACAGGGGGATGGGGGAGCGTTGGTGGTTAGTTACAAGATGTACATTCTTCTGGTCTGGGTTCAGCCAAATTACAGCAGAGAGTATTCTGGGCATGCAACTGAGCTTCTGTGGACAGGAGTTGCTTCCTCTGCTCAGGAGCCTCACAAAGTTGGGAGGATCACATGAGATAAGGTCTTAGATATTGCCTGGCACTTTTTGGGTGGTGGTGATTTTCTGAGAGGGGTAGAGGAAGAGGAGGGGCAGGATGATTGCTCTTTAAGCCTTCTAGAGGTTGTTACAATGTTTTCCATTTCTTTGTGTGCTTTGGATCTATGGAAGAAGGAAGGGATTCTGATTTGTGACTTGGTATCTTTGCCTTTGTTCTGATGGCAGAAATCAATCTTGAGGCTGTCAATAACACAGAAATGATCTGTTTCTTCACATTCTGACTCATTTTCTCTGTCAGGCCTGTTCTTAGGCTATGTTCAGGAACAAATCCTGCTTGTTGATGAGTTGTCTCCTTGACTGTTTACAGAAAGTTCTACTGTTTCATGAAGCTTGTAACAGATTCAGTTAGTGTTTGAAGCCTATCTTTCCCTGATTTAGCTCTTTTCTTTTTTCTCCGTATTTAGGATCTGCATCTCCAATGGATACTGAGGGGTTTGGTGAGCTCCTTCAGCAAGCTGAACAGCTTGCTGCTGAGACTGAGGGCATCTCAGAGCTTCCCCATGTGGAACGGAACTTACAGGAGATCCAGCAGGCGGGTGAGCGCCTGCGTTCCCGTACCCTCACACGCACGTCCCAGGAGACAGCAGATGTCAAGGCGTGAGTACTGGGAGGCGGGCAGCATTGGTACTGGGTGGCCGGGGGGGCATGATCTGTTTCTTCTTTCCTGCCTTGAATTCAGATGCAGTCTGTGAATGACAGTCGCAGATTCCTGGGAACTCAGAAAGGTTTTATAAACAAGTCCGCAGCCTAGGTTTGTTTGCCTGCGTCTCAGTTATGAGCCCACATTACAGGCAGCAATGATCACGGAGTGGAAACTGGTAGATGAGCTTCATCATGCAGAACTGACCATGGTAGTTCCTGCTTGGGCTCACTGACTGTTGGGTCATACATGACTTCTGTAAGTATATTAGTAAATATGGGCCACACAGATAAGTGTTACCTTCAAAGCCAGAGAGCACTCAGCAATGAGCAGAGTTTTTAAGAGCACTTGAAAGAAATTGATGAGCAGTCAGTGATGAGAAGCCATCCAAGTGAGGAGTAATTCTGTCTGCTTGTTGACAGTAACCCCAGACGTTGCCTCTGAAGGCCTTGGAACTACAGTGCCTCCTAGCTGATTGTAGAACAGGAAAGGGGGCGAGCCCAAGATAGTACTGCTAGAGAAAAGTGTTGACAGTCTACAAACTTTTATTTGGGTACAACTGTAAATTAGATGTGGTTCTTACTCTCAAGGAGCTTACAGTGTGGGACGGAAAAAAACCACATTGCTTTCCATAAGAAATGTGCTTTGCTGATAACCTTTTGGAGAGAAACTAACAAACAAAAAAGGCAATATGTTTTACTGGTTACTTACTATGTCACAAACTTGGCTATATTTAAGGTTTTGCTTAATCCTCACAACCATTGTTAGCTATAATCCCCATATTACATTTAAGCAACAAAGGCTCAGAGAGGGCAAGTATTTCCTTCAGATCACACAGCTGGTGAGTCAGCATTCAAACCCAGCAAGTCTGACTCCAGAGCACAACTCCTGTAACCCTGATGGAAGGATGATGGGCTAGCTACTATTTATGCTTTCGTGAGTCTGGAAAGTCACTGAGATTCTGTGTAGGAGATATGGGAAATTGTCAGTTACCTCCTCAGTCTTCATTCCTTGAACTGCATGCTGGTGTTAGTTTGGGGACATTATTTGTTCTTGGTATTTAATAGATGGCACAGGAGGGAGTATAATGTAAGAGTAGGCTCCAGTCTTTTCTCAGCTAACCTTAAGAGCTGAATGTTTTGATTGCTCTGTTGAGTCTGTAAGGATATTGTAGAAATTCTTCTGTAGGCTTTCCCAAAATGTTATTTTCTAAAATAACTAGTTGGTTTGTGTTCTATTGGCTTTGGTAAGTAAAGGCAAGTCAGAGGAGCCTTGGCAGGGATTTTTTTTTTTTTTACCCTCCAGCCTTGCAGCTTAATGCTGCCAACTGCTTCCCAGCATTGACTGCTCTCTCACACTCCAACCAGCCTTTAGATGATGGTTCTGCTAACTTGCCCTCCCCGCAGGCTCCTTAACTGCTGCTCCTGGCTGCCTGCAGTTACCCCCAATCTTGAGTGTACAAGCTCTGTGCTGTGTGCAAAGATGCTGCTGGAGCAAAAGGCCCGTGATGCCAGCTGAGTTGCTATAGTTATAATTTAATTGCATCAGTTTTACAGCCTATTAAGAGCAAAAAGGGAAAATGTTTTCTTGGTAACAGTTATCAGTCATGCTCTCTTTCTTGTAAATTTCCATTCTTTCTCATCTCTTTCTACCTTAAATTAATTATTTTAGGGAGGAGGAAGCTGGGACATTGAAAGATTGGGTATAGGGTGGGGCAGGTGCTTAAAAAGAAACCAAAGGGCTGATGACTGTATTTTTCCATCTTCTTGATAGGCAGAGACATAAAGTGTGATGTGAATATTTTAGAACATACGGGATGAGGGCAGAAGAGAGAACTGAATAGGAAAAATTTACTTATATGAAATAAGTTTTGAAAGAAAATTCTGTCTTTAAGATTTTAGTTTAGATTGTAGATTTAAGATGGACTTGTTTTGTGCTAAGTTTATTTGTTTAAATACACTGTGCTAGAAATTTTGTTTTAAGGAACAGAATTGATAGCTTTTTTTGCATGTGTATGTTTGATCTTTTTGTATTTATTTATTTATTTTTGAGTTGGGGTTCTTACTTTGTTGCCCAGGCTGCTGCAGCCACGGCATCCTAGTCTCAGTTGATTCTTCCACCTCAGCCTCCTGAGTAACTGGGACTACAGGCCCCCACCACCATGCCCAGCTAATTTTTTGATTTTTTTTGTAGAGACAAGATCTTGCTACGTTGCCTAAGCTGGTCTCAAACTCCTGGTCTCAAACTCCTGGGCTCAAGCAGTTCTCCTGCCTTGGCTTCCCAAAGTTTGAGGATTATAGGTGTGAGCTACTATGGCTGGCTTGATCTTTTTAAATTGTTAAATTCTTCACACATAAAAAAGAGTATGCATAACATATGTAAAAGTGTAAATTAGGGATTTGCAGCCCATGAGCCGCATCTTGCCTACTTCCTGTTAAAGTTTTATTGGAACAAAGCCTTGCTAATTTGTATTATCTGCTGCTTTTGTGCTACAGTAGCAGAGTTGAACATTTTGACAGAGGTCAGATGGCTTGCAAAGCCTGAGATATTTGCTATCTGTCTTTTACAGAAAAAGTTTGCTGACTCCTGGCCTAAATAGTATTAAAATGGACAAATACCCATATACACACTACAGTTAAGACAGAGAATACTCTCAATATTTGTGAAGTCCTTCTTGGGTGTCCATCATCAATTGCATACCCCTCTTTTCTCATCAGAGATACCTTACTGGATTTTTCCATTAAAATTCTGAACCAAGCAATCTAGAGGTGTACAAAGATAAAGCTAGTAGTCGCTCTTTCTCCCTAACTTTTCTCCAAGGTAACCAGTGTTAATATTGCTTATTCTTTTATACTTTTATCCAAGTTTATGCAAAGCATATACAAATATTTATTTTCTCAAAGTTATACAGCAAATTATCACTTGTGATAATACTACTAAGCTTTCTTTAAAGGTTTTACTGTTTGTCAGGCACTGTGGCATACACTTCACATGCATTATATAATTTCTTCTTAAAATAACCCTGCCAAATGTGTGATCTGCATTTTATAATTGAGGAAAGTCAGATAGTAAGTAGCCAAGCCAGAATTAAAATCCAACTTAGTAAGAATTGCTTCCATTTATATGGCACTTTTCAGTTCCCCAAGAATTATCATAGGTGTTCTGACTAGTGTCCTGAGGTGGAAGAAGTAGGAATTTTCTTCCACATGTAACAGAGGAGAAAACTGAAGCTTGGAAAAGTGATATGTCCAAGATTATTTTCAGTAAATAAGTAATGGGTGAGACTTGAACCCAAGTCTCCTGACATTTTTTCTGCACCCCATGTATACTGAGAACAGTCCTTGTCCTTTTACTCTTCTGGGACTGGAATGATTGACTCCAGCTTCTGTGGCTTTCTGCTCATGGGAAGCCACCTGGCTTTCGGGAATTGAGGCAGGTAGAAGGCAGGGAACCATCTAAGGATTTTTCCATACTTACAAAGAAAAAGTTTCTGGTACAGCCTATGTTTGTTAAGCCATGCCTACCCTAGATTCCCTGCCTCCTTCATCGGTCTTTTCTTCCCCTTCCCCATCAGGGCTTCTGCATATATACTGCACAAATCATGCACTGCATAAGCCATGCACTGAACAGTTCCTGCAGTCACCTCCCAGTTAGGTGACCTTTCTCTTCTAGTAATTTTAATTGCTATTTTTTAAACTCTGAGGTTCTCAACCCTGAGAATAAGAGAAAATTCTGCTCGCTCTTTCCAAATTCTGTCCCACAGTGCTGTATTTCAACCAGTGATACAGGAGAACGTATCCACTGTCCAAATAATTTTAATTATACCCATTATCAACTTCTCTTCAATCGTCCCTTCCTCCCTACCCATCCCAGCCTCTGTAGATTGGTAACCACCAATCTACTCTCTTATTTTCACGAGATCCACTTTTTTAGCTACCACATGAGTGAAAACATGCGATTATTTGTCTTTCTGTGCTTGATTTATTCCACTTAACATAAAGACTTGCATTCTATCCATGTTGTGCAAATGACAGGATTTCATTCTTTTTATAGCTAAATAATATTCCATTGTGTATATATACTACATTTTATTTATCCATTCATCCGTTGATGGGTACTTAGATTTATTCCATATTTTGGTTATAGTAAATAGTGCTGCAATAAGCATGGGACCGCAGCTGTCTTTTTGATATACTGATTTCCTTTCTTTTGGTTATATACCCCAATAGTGGAACTGCTGGATCATATGGTAGCTGTATTTTAGTTTTTTAAGGAACATCCACACTGTCCTCCATAACAGCTGTACCGTTTACATCCCTACAAACAGTATACAAGGGTTCTCCTTTCTCTGCATACTCACCAGCATCTGTTACTGCCTGTCTTTTTGATACAAGTCCTTTTAACTGGGGTGAGATATCTCACTGTAGTTTTCATTTGCATTATCAAAGATGAGTTGACTATAAATGTGTGGACCTATATCTAGGCTCTCTATTCTGTTCCATTGGCCTATGTATCTGTTTTTACGTTAGTACTATACCGATTTGGTTACGACAGTTTTGTAGTAAATGTTATCTATTTATTCTTTATCATAGTTTTGTAGCAAATCAGGTAGGATGATGCCTCCAGCTCTGTTCTTTTTGCTCAGTATTGCTTTGGCTATTTGGAGTCTTTTGTGGTTCTATATAAATTTCAATATATATTTTTAAAATTTCTGTGACGATACCTAGTTGTCCAAGCATCATTTGTTGCGAAGACTATTCTTTTCACACAGAATGGTTCTGGCACCCTTGTTGAAAAATCAGTTGACCACAGACATTGGGTTTAATTCAGGACTCAATTCTATTCCATCTATATATAAGTCTATCCTTAGGCTAGTACTAGGCAATCTTGATTCTTGTGACTTTGTAATAAGTTTTGAAATTGCAAGTGTGAATTTTCCAACTTTCTTCTGCTTTTTAAAGATTGTTTTGGCTATTATAGGTCTTTTGCATTTCCATGTGGATTTTAGGATCAACTTGTCACTTTCTGCAAAAAAGTCCAGCTGAGATTTTTATAGAGACTGTGTTGAATCTACAGATTATTTTAGGGAGTATTAACATCTTAATATCAAGTCCGATCCAGGAGTATGGAATGTCTTTCATCTACTTTCTTAGGCAAATGATACAGTACTAAACTCTTTTCTCCACCTAGCATTTTTCTTAATAATATGTCCTAGAATCACTCCATGATAGTGTGTATTCTCATTCATTTGTACTACTTAAAAGTACTCAAAAATGTAAACATACCACATTTATTCAACCAGTCCCCTACTGATGGACATTTGAGTTGTTTTCTATTTTTGCTACTACAAATAATGCTGTAATAAGATCCTTGTACAATACAAACATTTTTGTATTTTTGCCAGTGTATCTTCGGGAAGAATTTTAGAAGTGGTATTACTAGGACTGCTGGGTCAATTCTGCTAGCTCTTTCCAAATTCTGTCCCACAGTGCTGTATTTCAACCAGTGATACAGGAGAACGTATCCAGTGTCCAAATAATTTTAATTATACCCATTATCAACTTCTCTTCAATCGTCCCCTCCTCCCTACCCATCCCAGCCTCTATAGATTGGTAACCACCAATCTACTCTCATCAATATTTTCAATACCCATTATCAATACCCATTATCACTGTAGATTGGTAACCACCAATCTACTCTCTTATTTTCAATTCTTATTTTCAGCTCTCTTATTTTCAAGTTGATAATGGGTATAAATACACAATTTGATAAAGATATAAGACCTAGTATTAGATAAATTAGTAGGATGACTATAGTTTACAAAATGTGTTGTACATTTCAAAATAGCTAGAAGAAAAGAATTTGAATGGTTCTAGCATTAAAAAAGACAAATATTTAAGTGGTGGATATCCTAAGTACAATGACTTTACAAATTATATGAATGTATTCCATATGATATGTACCTCGAAACTATGTACATCTATTATGCATTTAAGAAAAGGAATAAAGTACTAATACATGCTTTAATGTGAATGAACCTTGAAAGGATTACGCTAGGTGAAAAAAGCCAATCATAAAAGACTAAATATTATAAGATTCCGTTTATAGACAATGTCCAGAATAGGCAAATCTATAGAGACAGAAAGTAGATTGATTGTTGCCAAGGGTTGGAGGTGAGTAGATGATGGGACTTGGGAATTGATCGCTGCTGAGTAAGGGGTTTCTTTCTAAGATGATGGAAAATGCCCTAAAATTGATTATGGTGATGGTTGCATAACTCTGATTATGCTAAAAAACACTCCATTTTACACTTGAAATGGGCGATCTGCAGGTATGTTAATTATATCTCCATAGAACTGTTTAATAAAAGCAGATGATACAAATGTGTATATGTATTTATTGATAAAAAAAGAAGGAAGTATTTAAAAAGAGCTCAGGATTTGTTTTAATCATCTATGGTAAGACATACAGACAGGAAAATGGCTCTCATGAATGAAAGTTGTACTCACAGATCCCTAGATGCAGAATCCCTAGGTATACCACTAGGGGAAGTAACTGATGTTGATCAGGAAGCAGAGTGAAAACATAGGAAAGGGCCTTTATTGTTATTTCTGCAGGAGGGCAAGGCAGTGTAGGCAGGCTTAGGGTTGGCTGGGGGTGGGGGACTCTCTCTAGTTGTCTGATGCCTGGTCCTGGGATGATTAGGACAGGGATAGTGTTCCAGAGTGTGAGAACCCTGTGAAAATCCAGTAAAGGAGATGGTTGGGGTATAGACTCCAGATTGATTGGTTTGCATATTAAAGATGAGCTTGCAGAGGAGTTGTTTGCTTTCTCTAGGAATTAATTGACCCTAGGGGGCAATTCCTTCAGGTCTCACATGTCAAAGCATCAAATACAGAAATAAAAAGGCATGATTAATACAGAAGTTACACAAACAGATTACCTATAGGAAAAGGGAAATAAAGTAAAGAAGACAGATACCTTTTTAAAAAATAGATTTTTCTTTGGAACTGTGTAAATATTTTACATAGTTATAAAACACTTAAATTTCAAAAAAGGAACTCCTAAGAATTGAAAATAAAGCAAGTGAACCCAAATGCTTATCCAGTTGATGACATAACCACATAGACATGGACAGTTCAAACTAACATTTTAATCTATCTACAGTAGTCATATCGTTGGTGAAGAAGGGCTATCACTGTGGAGACTGATGTATGTATGGTGAAGGATAAAGTGCATTAGTAATTATGTGGTGATGTTGAGAACTAGGACTTTTGTTGTGGGGAAAAAGGAGATACAGATGGAAAATCTATGAGGTTAACCTAAAACCCTGTGTTCTTAGTTTTGAATTGAAAAGTATCAATATGAACTCATCATGTTACTTATCTTAAATACCTAAAATAAAAATGAAAACTCTGTTTCTAGCTTTGACTATTGAAAGACCTAGAAACAATATAGTAGTAAGCAATCCTAGTGTCCAGATAGTTGTCTCTCAAATCCATTTCTTAATAAATGCAACTAGGGCACTTCGGAGAGTTGACTTATTCTGCATCTGAGGCAGGGCTGTATGAGATGCATGGAATGTCTTGTCATACCAGGTACCAAAAAAATTATT
>NW_007233171.1:307022-317417 GCF_000164805.1 Carlito syrichta | reverse complement strand
CCCGCGGGCTCAGGCAATCCGCTCTCCTCAGCCTCCCAAAGGCACAGGATTACAGGCTGAGCCACCGAGCCCGGCTCAAAAAAATTATTAAGCTCTACTTGAGACATGTCAAAAGAACTAAAAACCAACTTGAAGTGTTCTTCTGCTGGCCAAAGATGAGAGATGATTTGAGCACCAGTGAGGATAATCATTGTAATGAATGGAAATATGTCAAATATATTTAAAATTTATGAGTTCTTGATACTAAAACAAAAACCATTGGTCACCTTTGGAGAATTCTAGAGAGTCAACTCATTATTCAGGGTAATCACATAGTTGATGAAAGGAGTTTATTGCAAGTATTCTAGCTAATAAATATACAATTGCAGTACCACCATTTTACAACCACTAATAAATGGATCTAATAATGATCAAAATTGCAGATTCCAAATAGAGATGCCCAGACATTAGTATTTGATGAAAGTATGAAGTAATCTAACCATAACTAACTTTGAATTTACAGGAAATACAGAGGACAGAGGAGCATGTGAAATGACATGGGGATTCAGTCAGTAAAAGGTCTTTTGTAGGAAACTGCAGTTTTGCTGCTTTGAGTGTAGTCCATGGATCAACAGCATCAACATCAATATGAGCTTTTTAGAAATGGACACTCTCATACCCCATTCCATACATATTGAATCAGGATTCGCATTTTAACACATTTCCCAGGTGATTTGCATGTACATTTTTTTTCCTGTTCTACACCTTTGCCATTACATATACATTTAAAATTTGAGTAACACTGCTTTACAGAGCAAATAATCCAGAATCTTCAACAAAGAAATAATAAAGAAAAAATGAGATGGAGGGGCAACCTGAGATTAAAAGAGATTTAGAAAGCCTATCAGTCATTCATGAAGAGAGACCTTATTTGGATCCCATGTATACAAACACAGATTTTAAAATGGTGAAAAAATTGGGCAGTGTCTTAGATGTGCTTCAAAATAATCTCAGTGATAGAGAGCAGAAAATAGGTAGGGATGTAGATGAAACAGCATTGGCTATGACATGCGAATTGTTGAAGCTAGGTGATGGGTACAAGGAAGATCACTATTTTAATTTTGTCTTTTTGATTTTTTTGCTATAATAACTTTAAAAATGGGGACCCACTGGGATACATATAATAAATAAGACAGTAGCAAACATTGACAAGGATGTGGGAAAAATCGGAACCCTTGTACATTACAAGGTTGGAATGTAAAATGGTGTGGTTGGTTTGGGAAACAGTCTGGTAGTTTCTCCAAAGATTAAACATAGAGCTACTATATGACCCAGCACTTCCACTCCTAGGTATATACCTAAAATAAATAGAAACATATATTCACATAAAAACTTGTGCAGGAATGCTCATGGCAGTTTTTTAAAAATAAAAGGCAAGGCCGGGCGCGATGGCTCACGCCTGTAATCCCAGCACTTTGGGAGGCTGAGGCGGATGGATTGCTTGAGCCCAGGAGTTCAAGACCAGCCTGGGCAACATAGCAAGACCTCGTCTCTACAAAAACATCAAAAAATTTACAGGTATGTTGGCACGTGCCCATATTCCCAGCTACTTAGTATGCTGAGGTGGAAGGATGGCCTGAGCCCAGGAGATCAAGGCTACCATGAGCTATGATCATGCTACTGTACTCCAGACAGAGTGACAGAGTGAGACCTTGACTCAAAAAAAAAAAAAGACAAAAAGTGGAAACAACCTAAATGCCTATCAACTGATGAATAGATGCATAAAATGTGGTATGTCCATACAATGGAATGCTATCTGGCAATAAAAAGGAATGAAGTACTAATACATCCTCCAACATGGATGAACCTTGAAGGCTTATGTTAAGTGAAAGAAGACAGTCATAAAAGACTGCATATGGTATGATTCCATTTATGAGCAATGTCCAGAATAGGCAAATCGGTAGAGACAGAAAGTAGATTAGTGGTTGCCAGGGGATAGGGGGCATGCTTGGGGGGAAATGGGGAATCACTACATATGGGTAGGGGTTTCCTTTTGGTATGATATTAATATTTCAAAATTATTTGTGATGATGGTTGTATAACTTTGTGAATATACCAAACAAACACTGAATTTTACACTTCAAATGGCAAATTGTAAAGCTGGGTCAGGTGGCACATGTCTGTAGTCCCAGCTACTTGTAAGGCTGAGGCAAGAGGGATGCTGTAGCCCAGGAATTTGAGTCCAGTCTGGGCAACATAGTGAGACCTGTCTCTTAAAAAAATAAAAGAAAACAGGTGAATTGTATGATAGGTGAATTAATAGCTCAGTAAAACTTTTATGAAAAAGGGCGGGCGGGCATTATACTAATAGCCACGCTACAGGCCTTACCCAAGACTAATGAGAATCATTGGGAGAAAAGTTGCCGAGATAATTCTGATGTGCAACCAGAATTGAGAACCACTGTTTTAGAGAGTTAATTACTGAGGATTGTTAGAAGAGAAAGGCAAGTGTCTATTTGATATGGCAGCCTGAAGGGGAATCCCCAGGGATGTCATCATAGTTGACCTGGAGAAGACAAAAGTCTACAGGGAGGAACCCTCTGGCTGAACATACTCTATTGTTGTAGTATTTATTAGAATAGAACTAGATGTAGTAAATCCTGTTCTCCAGTAAGTTTGTTAGTTCAGTATTAAATATCTTGGGTGTTATACTGATAGGTGTTAGGGTTATATGTGCTGCCCAGTGCTCTTCTTCTGAGTTAATCAGGGTGAACTCTGAATTTTGGGGACTAAATCATAATCCAAAAATCAATCTAAAAGTTAATATAATTTCTTTAAGTTTTTTATTTTTGAGTTGGGATCTCACTCTGTCACCCAGACTAGAGTGCAGTGGCATAGTCATGGCTTACTGCAGCCTCAGCCTGCTGGTTTCAGGCGAACCTTCCTCCTCAATCTCCTGAGTAGCTGTGACTATAGGTGTGCGCCACCATGCCTGGCTAATTTTTTTTTTTTTGGTAGAGACGACTCACTATGTTGCCCAGGCTGGTCTTGAATTCCTGGGTTCAAGCCATCCTCCTGCCTCAGCCTTCCAAAGTTCAGGGATTATAGGTGTGAGCCACCACGCCTGGCCTGTGAATTTATTTTTTCCAGATAATGTTCTAGATGCTAATGAGACTTTAAAACAAATTAAAAAAAACTCTTCCATTGTTACATTGCCCCAGTGAGTAGAAATAATTCCAGCTATGTTATTCCCATTTCTTTTCAAAAACATTTATTGGTCACATAACAACCTCCTATATTACTGGACTGGGCAGCAGAGAGGGAACTTGAAGATATGCTGGACATGACATCTGGCTTTTAGAGGGAAGCCATGGAGAACTGGCCTTAGATTCTGTGGAGCTTTAGTTTCCTCAGCTAATGAGTGAAGTTTGTACTAGGCTATTTCTGAAGCTTCTGCAATGTTGTGGTTCACTCTGTCTTTACAGAGTCTGTCAGTGTAGGATGGTGGTTAAGAGTTGTGCCCCAGAACTAGATGACCTGGTTCTGCCTCCTCCTGGCTCTGTGACATTAGGCAAGTCAGTTAACTGCTTTGTACCTTAGTTCCCCCATCTATAGAATGCAGTTGAATGGTAGCATCTACTTCATGGGTTTCTTTACTATAAAGTGTTTGGAGCAGTCTAACCTATTATTGTATTGCCATTTTATTCTGGACAAAACCTTCACTCTAATGTAGGCATAGTCAGAACTCACATCTCTCTTATACCAGATGCAGTGTTGTGTCTTATTCCAGGTGATAGATCTTTATAGAAAGATATAAAACAGCCACATAAAAGTATCTGGACAATATATAGGAAGTTTTGAGTAAAAAAATACTCTCTGGTGTTTTATGAAGCATATTAGATGTCCTTATTCTACTTTTTCCCTTACTTTTATCTCCCTACCCTATATCCCCATACAGATCAGTTCTCCTTGGGTCTCGGGGACTTGACATCTCCCACATCTCCCAGAGGTTGGAGAGTCTGAGTGCAGCTACCACCTTTGAGCCTCTTGAACCTGTGAAGGACACGGACATTCAGGTAAAGGCTGCCAGATTCAGGGCTGAAGGCCCTGGCCCTTTGTTGACCAGCTGATTGAGGAATTTCAGTTTTCTCTGTTAATTTTCTTCCTCAGATATTAAGAGAACGGGAGACTCAACTTTGGAGGTACAGTGGGGAACATTGGGTTATTTTCAGAGCCGTCTGTGTTGCTGAATCTAAGAAAGCAATTCCAGCGTGTACTTTTTAGATTATTGTAATTATGAGAACAGATTTTTCTTCCTTTCTTGGGCTTAATCCAAGGCACAAATACATTAGTTGCAAGTTTCTTTTTCTTTCTTTACTAGATCTCAAATAATTTTACTATTCATCTTCCACATTTCTTTTTTACATCTTGCTTGTATTGGTTGGCAGAGAGCTGGGGAAAACTTAGAGTACTATTTACTGAAACCTACTCAATGATTTCCAAGAAGTATTTGGCTGCATTAGTGGCATCAGGAAATGGTCTAATAGAGCACTCCGGTATCATTTAACCAAACATGCCACCAGCAATTGATAACTGTTCTAATCTAATCACAAACTGACATTAAAATGTTAAGGGAAAAAACTTGTGGTATGTTTAGTTTTAAGGAATTGGTACACGGCCTTTGCATTTGAGTGAAGGGACAGTGGGGCACTATTTTTTGTTTAATCACTGATTTATCTTTGAAACAAGTATGCAGGTCCTGCAAATGTGTGCTAGTGAAAATGAGCACTGATTGTATTATTCGGGTTCAGTTTGAATCAATACTCTCTACCCCACTACCCTTCCCAAGAACTGTTTTAGTCCATCTAATGGCTGCATTTCTACTGCATTTATTCTTTTAAAAACCTAACACTCTATGCTTTGAGAGTTAAAGCGCTATAGATATTTTTTCCATTACTGATATTTTCCCAAAGTTGGAAATCCCGTTTTTCCAGTTTTATATGCTGAATCTTTTAGATACCTTCTCATTTCCATGTAATCTTAAAATGGGTTGCATCTTTTTTTTTTTTTTTAATTAGCTTTTAGCCTCCACTCCCCCCATGGGATTAGATGGAGTGAATGGGACAGAGCTCAAATTATTTGAATAATCACCATATATTTTGGGAGCATCCCTAATAATGGGGAAAGAGATGGCATTTGCTGAAAGGTTTTTTGGTTTGTTTGTTTTAGTGTTTTTAATGTTGAAAATATCTGAAGAGTTGTTTGTTTGAAAAACGGCTTTTTAAATTTTCTTTGGAATTCTTGAAATATTTGGAATACTCAGCAACATTTAGTGATGTACTTCATACATTTACAGTGATGTGGTACTCCATTTTCTTACCTTGAGTTATTGACAGGTTTGTAAATGTATTGAGTAGTAATGATCATCTTCTTCAACATTCCCATTAGATGGTTCCTAGCAGTATGCTCAGTCACATCAAAGAGAATTTCTTAATTTGGAATGAGCATGGCAAAGAGTTTTGGTCCTGTATCACTGGGAAATCTTTGAACTTTGAGATTAAGGTTAATTCTGTTTTAAAATTTCACCTCTTAGTTGGGCTTTTCCAGAATAGCTTCAAAAATGCAAGATGGTCAGTCCAAAATAATTTCATTAATTGGAAATTGGTCACCTAGCCTGAAGTAAAGGATAAAGACTTACTAACTTTGAAACAAGTCCTCTGTTGACTTTATCTTCTTGACAGCAGAGGCTTAAAGGGGGAAATTTAGCTTTGATTTAAAAACATGAGGCTTTGACCCGATCTGAGTTACCTCTAGTTTGTTGATAGGGATTGGAAGTTTTAAGTTGTATGGTGTGGCTCAGTTGACCTAAGCTTCAGCCTCCTATACACATGGATGTATCAATGGACGTATCGTGTCCTGGCCTGACTTTTTGTTGGGTAACGAAGTATAAAAGCCAAGCTAGCTTGTTCCCTTAGCATGGAGTGATCCCCCATTTAATTCTTCTCACAATGTGTTGGTTATCCAAGAAGAGTAAACTTGGATATTTTCAGTTATTTGGTTTTAGAAAAGCCAAATATACTATTTGATGGGCTTTTAAATTTTATTTTAATAGCATTAAGATAGAATTCACATAACCATAAATCTGTTTGTTTTTCAACTTGTACATTTTTTTGAGGTGAGAATGTCCCATCTGCCAAGCATCAGTCAGAGTGAAATTATTATATCAGTTTATAAGACCCTTAAAATACTTTCCATAAAAAGGAAATGTTGATGCCTTCTTTGACAAATGCTCTTCAGGACTTTGTACTGTCCATTGCTTGTATTACTTATAAGCCTGAAAAGACATTTTCTCATGTATACAATGTCCTTTTTTATTTTGTAAACATTATATTTCCCTTTATTTCTAATGAAATTTGAAGTTAATACAGGTTTTTGTTGTTACTCTTTCATTGTTTGTCATAATCAATGATGTTGGCATGCATTGAGAATGCATTTTTTAAAAATTGCCGTGGCCAGCAAAAGTAATATATTTTTACAAACCCACTTAAATACTAGTAGAATTTTTAAAAAGATGTTTATTGGTGTTATTTATTGGAAATGGTCATAAAGAAGACCTACAGATTTGTGTAATAAAACTGAAGAGCAATAACTTAGTAGTAGAAGATGCTGCTAAAACAACTGTACTGATCTATTATAAGTGACTTTGTAGTGCTTGGGAGTACATGTTCTCTCACAAAGATCCACTTGCTTGCGTCTGTCTTTGGAGAAAAAAATATTGAGGGCAGGTTGCATGTCTTTACTATGATTTGAACAGACCTATGTGCCATGGATGAAGTGTATTATGTAATAATAAAGCACAAATTTACATCGTTATATCCTGGGCTTTTCCACTGTACTGCATGTTTATTTTAGAAAGGTTGTGCAGAAATAGCCCAAGTTGGCTATGAAAATGGGAGTTGCAGTTTCTCAGCATTTGGCTATAATATTGTTAAGTGGCATTAGACATTCAAAATAACTAAAAGAGTGGAATTCTAATGTCTAACATTTAAAAAAAAAAAAAAGGTAATTGCTTGAGATAATGGATATCCTAGTTACCCTGATTTGGTCATTGCACATCTTATGCTTGTATCAAAATATCACATGTACTCCATAAATGAGTATAACTATGAACATTTGTATACCTAATCCTGAATTGTACCCCACATCTTAAAATACAAAAATTGAAAGCAAAAAAAAAAGAGAGTATAACTATTGTGTTTCTCTAATAATTAAAAATAAAAAATTTATTAAAATGGCAATATTATTGCCAAATATAAACTATATTAGATTCCTAGAGATGTGATAACAGATTATTACAAAATAGGTGACCTAAAACAACAGAAAGGTATTCTCTTACCATTCTGGGTTCCAGAACTTTGAAATTAAGATGTCAGCTCCCTACTCTTTTCATAGGCTCTAGGGGAGAATCCTTCCTCTTCCTGCTTCTGGTAGCTTCTGGCATTCCTTGGCTTCTGGCAGCATAACTTCAATCTCTCCCTCCATCTTCATATATTCTTCCTTTTTAGTGCCAAGTCTACCTTTTCTGTCATGTTCCACCCTATATCCAAGATAATCTCATCTCGAGACCTTTAACTTAATTGCATTAGCAAAGACCCTATTTCCAAATAAGGTCACATTTACTACTACTAAGGAGTTAGGACTTGGGCATATCGTTTTGTTGGGACACACTTCAATTCAATACACTTACAGTGATAGAAATTTTATTTTATTTTATTTATTTTTATTTTTTATTTTTATTTTTTGAGTTGGAGCTCACTCTGTCGCCTAGACTGGAGTGCAGTGGCCGCTCCTGGCCACCGCAACCTCGACCTGCTGGGCTCCAGCGATCCTTCCGCCTCAACCTTCCAAGTAGCTGGAACTACAGGCATGCTCTACCACACTCAGCTAATTTTTTGGCTTATTGTAGAGATGAGGTTTCACCAAGTTACCCAGGCGGGTCTCGAACCCGCGGGCTCAGGCAATTATTTTATTTTTTGAGTTAGAGTTTCAGTGTCGCCCAGTCTAGAGTGCAGTGGCATGCTCCTAGCCACTGCAGCCTTGACCTGCTGGGCTCCGGCGATCCTTCCGCCTCAGCCTTCCAAGTAACTGGAACTACAAGTGCTCTCTACTACACCCAGGTAATTTTTGATTTATTGTAGAGACGAGGTCTTGTCAAATTGCTTGGGTGGGTCTCAAACCCGTGGGCTCAAACCCTGGGTGGGTCTCAAACCCATGGGCTTATTTTTTGACTCTAACTCAAAAAATAAAATAATTCAGTCCACTCACCTCGGCCTCCCAAAGCGCTGGAATTACAGGCTGAGCCACAGAGCCTGGCCGGTGCTAGGTGCTACTTCTTCCTTAGGTGCTACTTCTTTCACTGTCTTCTCAGATCTCTCCTCCCCACAGCCTCTGAATATAGTATGTTGGCTTTTCTGCTTAAGAAAAGACAAAACTTTATGAATGTTTCCTTAAAAGTAAGCAAGAATCTAGATTATGTTGTTAGAGCTGACTAAGCAGCCAATTCTAATCTTAGAAAGTGAAAATTCAGTCCTTTATTAAACTAAAAAAAGACTATTCTGAAGATCTTCATAATCTGCCTAAATCTTCAGATGGAAATCTGTCCTGTATGAATAAAGAGAAAAAAAGTCATAAACAGAGGATAAAATAACCGTAAGAGAATTAGAGTCAGGGAAAACTAACCTATCACATGAGTGGTACAGTGGTATTGCCTTGTTAAAAACTGGTTTTTGGCCAGACTTGGATTACAGACCTGTAATCCCAGCACTTTGGAAGGCTGAGACAGAAGAATCAATTGAGCCCAGGAGATTGAGGCTATGGTGAGTCAGGATGGTGCCACTGTACTCCAGCCTATGCAACAGTGTGACCCTGTCTCAAAAAAGAAAAAAACACACACACGTAAACACCCTTTGTTTTGCTTACCATGCTGTATCTATAATAACAGATTCATTTTTTCATCCTTTTTTTCTTTCTTTGAAAATGTAGAGAACACTCAAACTGCTTCTAGAATTGAGAAGAAACGAAATGGCTTTGGTATGGATAAAAATGAATCAGTAGTGTTGTAACACCTTATTACCTAAATTGTTATTTTCATAATTTATCTTTTAATTTTCTATCTTCAGAATTAAAAGTACTGCTTAAATATAGCTATATATAACAGCAAAGCGGAAAAGTAGTTGCTCACTAATTGGATATTTGTAGTACTGGCAAGAAGTTGGTTGGGAACAGGTTGCAGAAATCCTGTGGCAGTTTGTTGGAAAGAGGGTTAGACTTGCCTAGAGTGATTGATATGCTAATAGCTCTTCAGGAATATTACTAGAAAATATTAATATTGAAGAAAAAGTGTAGTAAAATCTCCCTAGCTTGAATCAGTTCAGGGAAAGTACAATCTGAATGGGTAAACAGTATCTTAATTCTAGTACTACTTTTAAAGAAATGCCATTGTCATTTTCATCTGTTTCTGAAACAAACTGCCAAGCATGTTTACCGAGGAGAGGTCTTACCAGCACTGCTTTAGTAAACCTAAAGAAAAAATGAAGTTCATTCATAAGAGTTGCATTTATTTGCATACTGATAATTTGTAGAACAATTCTGAGAAATGATTTAAGTAGGCCAAAACATACCTATCTCCCATCTTGTTTCTGTTTTTAATATTCTTGAGCAGACTCCTCTGCACAAAATGGTGATCTAACCCATTGGGTGATTAGAAATTCTGAATTGACGGACTGTGAACTCTGAAGGAAAAAGACTTTGCTTTCTAAATGTTTTTACATAATGTAAAAATATAAGAGATATATTCTGTGGAATCTAGATATGAAGGTTTTTAGTTAAGTATTTGTGTTTATTGATCTCTGTTGTTATATTCCTCTAGTCCCTATGAGAATCAGTGGAATGTTCTTGATAATTTTTCTTTTTGGCTTTTAGAGTAATTTACCAGATATTTGAATCTTGCTTTTTCCCACCTTATGACAGCTAGCTGCCTATTCTAGACTTAAAGCAAACTATAGCTAATGCTCCTGGGCCTACTAGCAAATACATATGATTATCACCAGATTCAGAGTCTATTGGTCAGAGAAAGACCTTTCCTTAGAACACCAGGTATGTTTTAGACCAAGATTTTGATGTAGTGGCTGAACTGCATGTAGAAAAGACACAAATCTCACTGTGTGCTTTTCTGGCTCAGGGACAGTAGTTGTTCCAGGCTTTGTCCCCTGTGTGAATACAATGGTATCCACATCACCTTCACTTGATAAATATATTTGCTATTCCTTGTCATTAAACCCTGACGCAGTATAAATCTCGGAGCTGTTAAAAACCAGTAAACTGGGCACCCCCTCAGGTTCCTCCCCCCCCCCCCCC
>NW_007233171.1:214258-307002 GCF_000164805.1 Carlito syrichta | reverse complement strand
CCTGCTGTGGGAGCTTTTCTTGTCCTCTCAATTAATCTTGCTTTCAAAACAAAAAACAACTCACTAAACCTGTAAAAAAAAAAAAAAAAAAATATATATATATATATATATATTGTATTTACAGAGGAAGGCTAATGTGCCATCCTATTTTATACTTATAATTAGGTAGCCTAATGCTGATTATTGTGTTAAAGACTGAAATGGTTTAATTTTTCTGCCTGTTCAGGAGAAGGGAGAAGGTAGGTATTGTGGTCTGGTGGCAGAATATGCAGTTACATTAAAGTATTCTGTGAATGGAATTAAAAATGGTAACTTTGGAATAAAAGTGAGTCTGTGGAAAATGTGAAAAAATGCTTTTATATGAGCCAGGGATATAAGATTTCAGCTTTTTTATTTATCCATTCACACTTACTCCTGAATGCAAGGCTTTCAGAACAAGCAAGTAAATGGATGCTGAATGCATTCTGAACAAGCAGGAAATGATAGGTTTTTTTGTCTTCTTAGAGGGTTTCTTATATCCTGTAGTGAGCAAGAGAATATCAATAACCGACTTAAAAAAGAAAGAAGTTGGAATGATTCTCTAAGAGTATTTTGGAACAAACCCATGGCTAAAATATTTATCTTATCTTTTAATAGATCACTTCAAATATTGGCCAGGCTCTGGTGCCTTTGAACTGGGGTTGAGTCCTTCCCCCTTCCTTCACCAGCTGTCTCTTAACCTGCCGATATCTATTGATGCCCTAGCACTCTGGAGACGAGGAACATAGATTGTCATCTTCAGTCTGGCATCTTTAAATTGCTTGGTTTCAGGAACTAGAAATGGGCATGTCTTTTTATCTGCTAAACTACTTGATATCAGAGTGGATGTGATTTAAATGACAGTTAAAGCCTTGTCAGATATCGAATGCGTTACTGTAGGCCAGTCAGCTGTTCTCAAATGTCTGCTCTTGACCCCGTGCTCCACTTTGATCTGTTTGCCACAGCGCTTTGTGATCTTTTATTTCCATTTTGGAATATTCAGTCTAAAGCTGTCCAGGCATGCAGCCTGATTTGGCTCCTTTGATTGGTAGTAGTTGCAAAGTGAGACTCCTCGGTTACAAAACTTTGGGGCCCAGATTGTGAGTGTCTCCACTAAAAATACATTCTGTGATGAAACTGAGAGAAGGAGGCACTCACATGGGTGGAGGGCTCTTGGTTTCACTTTTTACTTGTTTGGTAGAGGTCAGGAGAAGAAGCTGGGAGGTAAAGCGGGAAATTTATTCTCCAACGAGACCTAGACTTAGAATTTTCTTTTGCTGCAGTGCTTTAAGAACCAGTTTGCATTTTCTCTGTTTCACAAATGCTCAGCTTTCATCTTGCACTTCGAATATGGAGAGGTTGAATGATTTCCCCAAGCCAGACTGCTGGCAGCCACGCTGGGGCTAAGGCCCTTGGTTCTGACAGCCACTAGTCTGCAGCTATCATGAGATCAGCAGCAGTGCACACACCACTTTAATTATCCTGGAGCACAGAAGGGCCAGCCCTCACTTCTCACTGTGGAGTGGCTCTGAGGCCGAGATGCCATCAGCAAAATCCTGCCTATGCTTTTCAGAGAGCTGCAGCACTTGAAGCACTGCAGCAGAATCTGCTGAGCAGTGCTGGGCGTGTGACACAGCTGCCAAGAAATTGTTCAGAAAGAACCCTTGTCTTATAATACATATTTACAATGAGGACTTGGCTATTTGTTTAGTTTATAAAACAAAAGGGAGGGTTAGGTCAGCAGACTGGAAGTGGGAGTGTGAATTTGCTTACCGATTTTTTTTATTACTGTCTAATTTGGCTTATTTCTTTGAATGGCATAAGTGAAAAGAGATGAGGGAGAGTTTCTTACACTTTTCCTTTAAAAAAAAAATCTTTGTTAAAAATTGTCTATTTTAAAATGTTGCTATCTTAGGGACAGGTAGAAGAAACAGCTCAAGGAAGGTTATGATGTGCTTGATTTGCTCAAGGTGCCAGAATACACTGATTTGGCAGTCCCTGGCAGTATTTTCTCCTTTTCTGTTAAGTTCTCTCTTATCCACAGTGCCTGTCAGTCTGTCCCAGCAGGACCAGTCTCTAAATGAACAAGGCCTAGTGGACCCTTTAAGGTTTATGGGCTTTTATAGGACCATTTAGTTCTATGATGAGGTCTCAAACTGCCCCAGTTGTCTTAGTGTTGAAGGGATATGGTGGTGGGTGTTACTCACTCAAAAGGTGCTTATTCTGAATGAGTGCTTCTCAAAACAGTTTTTTTTTTTTTCAATTTGTCTCAGACTGATGCTTTTATAAAATACAACAAAAATGAATTACTAGGAAAAAAGCATATAAAATCCAAATTTTAATTTTTTATTGGATTCAGTAGACATTAAATAACTCAGATTGTTATAAAAATTTCTAAATGCTTATTCTCAGTTTTTGCACTTATTTGCTACAGACTGGGAACAAATCATTTGTGGACTGGTTCTCCTTCGACTATATTTTAAGTGACACGAGTTTAAATAGTTGTGTTTTTCTCTTCCTTCCTTCATCTTTCCGGTTCCCCTCTGAAGCTGTGAAACCTGGTACCAGAGACAAGTTAAATTTCTTTCTTTTATTTTACCCCAGCTAACACTAGGAAAACAAAGCTGAGGTTTATTGAACATTTATTATGTTCAGATATTGTGCTAAGCACTTTCTAGACCTTCTCATTTAATCTTCCCAGCAACCCTCTGTGGTTGCTTCTTGTTCACCCCACACAGATGAGAAACCTAAAGGTTACAGAAGTTAGGTATGCCAGACTGGAACTCCCTTCTATTGGTTTGAATTCAGTACTGTTCCCTTAGTCCCAAAGGCTTTAAATTTCATTTGTAGACTAAGACTGTTTTAGTTAAGGAGTGAATTTTCAGGATGTATTGAAGGAATAAGATTAGTGTAAGTATGAAATAGAATTATACTTGCTTGCCCATTTAGAGCAAAATAAAGAGTAGAAAGCCTACCATTCCAGAGAAAGGTATACCATCTTTTGAATGGATGTGGCAGTGTAGCTCTTATTTACATAAGCTTAGTAGTAGAATAATGTTGATTGAATGAGAAACTAGAGCATGCTTTTTCCCAACCTTGATACAAACTCCTGCTGAGTTTTGGGGGGCCAGGGAAGAAAGTGAGTTTTGCAGGAAGGCCAAACCTGCTTCCTTCGTTTGTCTCCAGGTACTTGCTTTTTGCCATAGTTGTCTGCTTGCTGAGCTGTCAGTTTAATTTACTGTCTAAAGCTCAGCCTATTATTTTTCAGGTTTGCTGCCCTACAGGTACACTCTAAAGGATTTCTGTGAAATCCTGGAGCACCTTTTAGTTTCAAAATGCCAAGGCTTTGTGCTTGTGAAAATAGGTTGTGTTCAGCTTCTTGCTTGATCATCTTTGTTTTGTATTGCCTCTGAAGCTTGTGTTCAGCTTCTTGCTTGATCATCTTTGTTTTGTATTGCCTCTGAAGCTGAACTTGAGTTAGAAAGTTGACGCTAGAAGCAATTTAAAGGGCACACCAAATTTTTACTGTAATACTGAACTATTGATTGTTGACTTATTTGTAGGTTTAATGCAAACCCATTTCCTTACTTAGCGTCAGACTGGCCATTAAATTCTGGCAGTGTGCCGGAATGTTGAAATCTTGTATCGTATAATATAATTTGGCTGTCTAAGGGTATTATGTGTATTTGGTTTTTAAAGACACAGACAAACCCCTTAACTTTGTGTGTGCACTCCAGAATACAGGAAATAATTTCTCTACAGCAAAATCATTTACTTCTGAGAGACAGCATAAAAGTGAGGAGCTAGCTGGGCTCGGTGGCTCAGCCTGTAATCCCGTGCCTTGGGAAGCTGAGATGAGTGGATTGCCTGAGCCCGCGGGTTCGAGACCCGCCTGGGCAACTTGGCGAGACCTCATCTCTACAATAAGTCAAAAATTAGCCGGGCGTAGTAGCGCACGCCTATAGTTCCAGCTACTTGGAAGGCTGAGGCGGAAGGATCGCCGGAGCCCAGCAGGTCAAGGCTGCGGCCCGGCCACTACACTCCAGTCTGGGCGACAGAGTGAGACTCCAGCTCAAAAAAAAAAAAAAGTGAGGAGCTGACATTCAGCAGAACATAAACACTTGATGTCATGGTACTCTTTGGGCTATCTGCTTCTTATAAATAAATGCGAAGTAACGTAACAAATATAAAGAGAAGACTAAGCAGGAACCTGAAAAAGGGATGTCAGTGAGTGTGTGAGTAGGCTACAGTTAAGCACTTCCTTCTAAGTGTCCCTTAGCATTTGCCTGGTGCCACTCTGCTGACACAAATTGAAATTATAATCTAGCTAAAGGGCTGGTACAGGGTTCTGTTTATGGAGGGAGCTTAGCAGGGGCTCAGAAAAGCTTTCACCCTCTTCTTTCACAACCTGGGCTCCTCTTGACTGGAATAGTGAGTGTGTCCCTACTCTCTTAAGGCTGAGGGAGTGAGAGGACAAGGATTTTGAGAGTGCAAATGAGAACTGGATGGCTTTAGGAAGGAAAACTTACTCCCTTCTCTCCATCGCCAATTACATGCTTACTTCTAAAAACTTGGAAAATGGCTCCATAGTCACTTCTTGACTGCTAAACTGCCCTTCAGAGTTGTTAGAACAGCCATCATTTGGGGAGTATTGAACTGTTTGGACTATATACTTGAGACTATAGAACATCTGTTTGAAATGGCAAGGAAAATTGATAACAGACAAGTGAGGAATTAGCACGTGAAGCATGTGTTAGATTTTAAAAGTAGCCCTCGTAGCTCAAAATTGGTCAATTTCTATGAAATGACATACAGTCTTTCCCTTTATTCTGTAATGCAAAAGCTTCCTAATGTGTTAAAAGAGATCTGACACATGCTGATTTCATGAGCAACCGTTACATCTTTTCATTATCCCTTCAAACCCTGTGGAAGGCTGGCTATTGAGAAGTTCTGTGACTTTGTCCCAATTTGGAGGATTTAGGGGAAGTAATAGGCCAGGAATTTTGTGTAAACTTTTGAGGGACATATTATAATAATCTTTCCATTTGTGTGATACTTTTCAGTGTTCTTTGTCTGCCACTCTTGTCCTCACTGCAGTGTTTGCAATGGGTTGTGTGGGTGTTGGTGTCATCTTTATTTAAAAAGGGAAGAAATTGAGAGTAAGATAGAGTAGCTACTATCAGAGGTAGAACTGGAACTCAAATACTTCTTTATACCTTATTCTGTGTTGTTATTATTCCTTGCTGAGGAAGGTATCAAGTTTTGGACTAGTTGGGTAAATTCCAAATTATTATTTTCTGCAGTGACACTAAGCCAGTTCTTTTACCACTGGTTGAATTTCTTCTTTTAAGTTTTTAAAGTCATGTTTATTGGAATATGAATTTATATCCTATAAAAGTCACCTGTTAAATTCATCGTCATACCATAATCTAGATGTAGAACAATTATAGAACAAGATGTAGAATCATTCCAAAATTTCCTCATGCCCCTTTTCAGTCAATCCTTCATGATCCTTAGAAATTTATTAATTTGTCAAAAGGGTAAAATCTAATCACCTAAAATAATCTACAGTGCTGTGGAATAGTTGTAAGCATACAAAACACAGAGCAAAATTTTTTTTTTAAGTAAAACACTTCTTTAAAAAGTTTTTTAAGCATAAAAAAAACCGAAGCTTCACATTTTACTACAGATACTCATCTTAGGAAAATTAAATTCACCATTGATCGAGTTTTTTAATGTTTTGTCTGTGTCTTTCCTCTCTGATCATTTCTTACCTGTTTTCTATGAAATGACATTTCCATTTATCCTTCCTACATTGCTGTTTAGCTAAATTAGAGATGGAAATGCTACTTAGAAGAGTAATTTGTTATGATTGGCTCCTGTGGACTATACACTGAGTGGTGATAGACCTCACTTTTTCTGTTAGAGATACACTTTGGAACCAAAAGTGAAAATGATTGTTGCTGCTGCTGACATAGTTTACTGCTGATTTGCCTTATGTGAAGGGGCTCAGGATTTCTTGGCACTAGAGCTGGGTTTATGCTGAGTAGGTCATTGCTGGCAAGTGTATAAGTTGCATATTGGAACAAATGCCTTATTTGGCTTTAGGTGGACTAGAATGTCGGGATTTTTAGAACAGATTCAGGGAAAGGTTTCTGTGTTTTGTTCTTATTTTTGCCATTGTTTTGCTTTCTGTTTTACCCTTCATCCCTCTTACCTCCCCTTTTCTCCTTTATTATTTTTGTATTTTGGGGATCTTTTTTCCTTTCTTCTTTTTATTCTTGCTTTTCTTCTGTCCTTTGCATTCCTCTCTTTCTCTGCCACCCTTCCTCTTGCGTCAGCCTTTTAAGACTGGCTGTCATCAGGAACTGCCATTGCTAATGGGAATCTTCCAGGTCCCTCATTAGTGTTGGGCATGGAAGAAAGGTAGAGAACATTGAGTTTTAGTCAATTTGGGGGGAATCAAATGTTACCTGTGGAAATAATGGCTCTTAGAATGGGTCCCACAACCTGGCAGCATGCACCCACCAAGACTGTCTTGCCCTGTGGAATGCACACAGTCTAGTGAGAGTTGGGTTGGGCCAGGTGGGCCCAGTGGTGTGGAAGCCTGCCTTTGCTGTCCACCAAGGTGGGGCACTTTCTTTTTTCCCCACTGCCCCACGTACTCTCATTACTTGTGTTTTCTGCGCTTGAAAACTCCGAAGACATAGAATTTAGTTTATCCATCTAGTAATTTGCTCGTGTTCTGTTCTTTTAGTGGGTACCCTGAAGTACATTTCCTTATTTTGGGTCCTTGCATAAAGCCTCTGCTCAGTTTCTACTACCGAATTTTAGTGTCTGACTCAGCTTGGTATTGAGGGTCTGTAAGAGTTTTCTGTTATAGTACTATGATGTTATGAAATATATATTTGGTCTTCAACCCCATTTCCTGGCATACAACTCCTAAAATCCTTAGAAACACCAAAGTGATGTCTTTTTGTGAGCTAAGATATAGATTGATGGCTGGCAGCCCCTAAGTGGCTTCAGAACTAGGGATGGTTACCCAAAAGAACAAAGCAGGATTAAAGGGTTGGGACTTTGAGCTTTCCCCCAACCTCCAGGGAGGAAGGAAGGTGTGAAGGTTGAGTTGATCACCAGTGGCCATTGGTTTAATTAATCATGCCTATGTAATGAAGCTTCCATAAAAACCTAAAAGGACAGAGTTTGGAGAGCTTCCTGAAAGCTGAATGTGTGGAAGGCTGTTGGGAAGGTGAACAAAGCTCATCCACATGCCTGAAGGGTGGCGCACCCTAACTTCACTGGGACAGAAGCTCCTGCTCTTGGGACCCTTCCAGACCTTGCCATATTTATCTCTTCATCTGGCCCTTTATTTGTATTCTTTAAACTATCCTTCGTAATAAACTGGTAAACGTGTTTCCCTGAGTTCTGTGAGCTGCTCTATTTCACCCCAAAGAGGAGGTCATGGGAATCCCAACTTGAAACCGGTTGGTTAGATGTTCTTAAGTTCTGGACTTGCAACTGGTGGGAAGGAGGTCCAAGTCTTTTGACTTAGCTCTAAACCTGTGTCTCCAGGTAGATAGTTTCAGCGTTGAATTGGAGGACACCCAGCTGGTGGTATCTGCTGCCTAATTGATTGCTTGCTTGGTGTGTGGGGAGAAACCCCCACACTTTTGGTCACGAAGTCTCCTGTGTAGATTTTTGTATTGGGAATACAGAGGAGAAACACAATTTGAATTGGTGTTGCCTCACAAGTAAACCGAGGTTTGGGGTGAGACTATTGCAACTTATTATTAGAAAACTGGTTATACATTAAAGCCATATCTGAAGTAGAGGGGAGAATGGTTGTGTTTCTCGTGATTCAGGGGTGAAATTGTCAATCAGTCTGCCTCCCAACCCCATGTATGTACTCTTTGCCATTTGTTAACTGTTCGTCCTACTTTCTCCCTTTTTTAGGGGGGAGGGGGTGGTATTATGGGATGGGATTTATTTTGGAGCACGAAATATATTGCAGAGCCCTTCAGGCATCTAGGTTTTTCCCTGGGGGCTAGGAAGGGGAAGGAGCCACAGATCTCATCTCTATCTTTTGTATTAATTTTCTCCCTCAGGTTAGTTTTAATTTCCTTCTCCATTCCTCTCCTGCCTAAACATCTCTGTCAAAAAAAAAACTTTTGGTCAATGATTCTAAAGTGTGGTACGCAGAGCAGCAGCATCAGCATCACCTGGGAACTTGTTAGAAATGCACATTCTCAGGCTCCACGCAGACTTACTGAATCTGAATCTCTGGGAATGGTGCCCACAATCTGTGTTTTAACAAGTACTTCAGTTTGAGATTCACTGGATTAAGTGATTACAGAAGTCTAGTGTAGGTAAACCCTGCTTTTCTAGGTGTCTGTGCCAAATTTTAAACTCAGTCCACCTGTGGACTAATAGTGAATTTTCCCAAACTGTTATACCAGCCTGCAAAGCAGTGTTTGAGTCCATAAAGAATTGTAACCACCTTTGTTTTTATCTTTGCTTCATCAAAGATATAGTAGTGGCCAATACATTAAACACTTAATTTGTCAATTATAATTTTTCACCATAGAAGTATTAAATCTGATATTGAGACTGTATCTTAGAATATACTGCCTAAAAAGCAGTTGGAGCCCAGAAGAGAATGAAGAAGAGAGGAAGACATGGGAAAGGGAAGTGGGGGGATAAATAAGCCCATCTTGGTTACTCATCATTATCCACTCTGATTTGCTGTAAGCGGATGTGCTGTTGCTTCTGCAAACGTTAATTCATGGGTGGACTATGCCAAAAGGAGGCCTTAAATCTGGTCTCTCAACAGATTAAATACACCGTCTGCCATCCGTAGGAGCCAGGAGAGATGAAAGAGGGACTTGTTGTTTTTCTTCATTAAATCTGATTTCTCTGCCTTTCTCCCCAGCTCCTCTCAGTCTCATTTTCTTTACTTTTTCATTGACTTCTCTCTGTCCACTTCCCCTCATCCCCCATTAAATGAGTGCTGGGGATCTTGATCTTGGGTCCACTGTAAATGACATTAGATTTTACTTTTCCTTAGCTGCTAGTAACAACAGATGCTGTGGGAGAAAGCAGAGAGGCAGAATAAGTATTTCCTTGGAAATGTCTAAATCAGTCTGCATATTTGAAAAATGTATTAAAATGTGCAGCCTGTGTTTTGGAAACCAGTTAAAATGACTTCTTTTTGCTTTAAAGAGTAATCCTATCATATATACAGTTGAAGATATATGTAGTCTTCTTACTTCATCCTGCTCTAACTGTATTTTCCTATTTCGCAGATGAGGAAACTAAGGCATGAAGTGAAGGATTTGTGTTTGGTTAACTGATTCTAGCTTTAGTATGTTTCTAGCTTTAGTATGTCTGTTGTCTGATTCTAGCTCTAGTATGTTTTCCACTAAACTTAATCACTGCCATATGCAGGTTGCCTTATCTGCAGATTAAGTTCTAATCATGTATAGCTATGTAGCTTCACAGGAGCACTTCCCCAGATTACATTCCAAATGATAATTTACCAAGAAGTACCACAGTCGGAAAAGGCTGTTGACAGTCTGTAGTTATGTAGGCATTTCTAGAACTTCTGTATTCTAACCCTCAATAATTTATAAGTTAATCAATGTTGAGCACTTATTCTGTGCATGATGCATTGCTAAGCACCATAAGTGGATACAATGTAGTTCCTATCTTGATTGCATTTTGGGGTTTTAGGTTTTCCTAAGGAAATTTGGCTACTTGAAATGCCCCAGTAGTGATTTAAGGATGTGGAATGGCAAAGTAGTGGTAGAACTGGAAACATTTTGGTCTCCTTAGTAGTTTGCTGGAGGACTTAGTGTTCAGAAGCATGCTAATAAAACTGGACCATTGTTTTTAAAACCATTTGCATGTCCCTGCTGGAAAGCTAATGGAGAGAAGAGCAGTGTGGGGAAAGCAGATTTTAAAATCAGCCTTTTTCCCCCCCAAAAAAAATGTTTTAGAATTGCAGATCCTTGGGTCCCTATTTTAAAGATGAGAAGGGTGCGGTACAGGGATGAAAACCTGACAGCATTTTATAGGGCAGCATAAGTTTCAGGGGCCTAGACAGGCAGTGCCTTCCTTGCTGTGGTTGTCTGTCCTGCCCTAAAGAGGTGGTGAGGAAGGGCAGGGCCCCTCACCACTCCCACTCTGAGGAGGACCAGCATCCCACAGGTCATCACCATGTTTTCTATTTCAAGCGTATTTTGTTGTTATTCCTCAATTTTTACTCTGGTTATTTTCTATTATAGTTATTTGTTTTTCTTAAGGTTTGCATCCTTGAATGTAATTTTACTACATCTTGGTGCCAAATTTTATTTGTCGCTTTGAGAAATGCCATATTAATTTTATGAGAATTATGAGTAAAATAGAATCCTGCCTTCGACTTCTTCATAAAAAAATCTCAGAACCCAATATTTTACATACATATCAATGAGTGTGAATTATGACCTGATAACAAAATATGTTTTTTAAAAATTTTAAGTTGTTGAGGGTTGAATAATTTTAGTAATCCTTTCTGTGGCAAAGTCTTTTATATTGCATTTTTTATCTGCATCATTATCTGGTCTCAGCACTGTTTTCCAGAAAATAGAAATAATAAATATGTGCAGCAAAAAAATTACATAAAAATTAAGGTTTTGGTGTCGTTTCTCTAACATAATAGTAATAATATGATTAACCCTGCTTTAATAAGCAAATCTAAATCTAAATATCTAAATTTATAAAAGAAATCTTATGACGTTGTTTAGCTTTAGTATTCTTCAAATAACAGCTTCCCTACTGAATTTAAAATAGAATTTGTTTAAAAGAATTCTATTTACAATCAACCTGGCAAGAAATACATCTGTTGTGTAAAGTACATTGGTAACAAGAATTAACAAGCTAGAAGTCTTTCTTTTGTAACCACCATCATCCCCCACATAGTGACTTAACATTCCATGAAATCGGGTTTTAGCAGGCACCCCAGCAGTTTTTCTCAGTACGGTGTCCCATAGTGCTATGCAAAGAGCTCACTCTAAGGAAACAAGAAAGCCAGGTCCTGGGCCTGAACCTGAGTTTCTCTGTGCCGCACGGGAAATGAATTGCCCTGGAATTTTATGCCTATGATTCTGATGAGTCTTCATATACTTTATTTTTTCACTTACTTTTTAGTGCGGTAGAACATCTTCACATATTCTGCAAGTTCTTGCCAAAAGTCTCATTTGGTTCCTCTGTCTAAGGCTTGATAGCTGCTGTGTGTGTATTAAGAAAGACAAACAGGCAGACTAACTGACAGGAAAAGAACTCTCCTCATTTTTGAATTTAGCAACCTGGGAGGCTACCTAAAACCAGTGAGTTTCCCTGGAGGAATATTTGAGGAGCATGTAACCTCTTCCCATTAATGATTGCTTTGACTAGGGAACTACTTTTCTGAAAGCACATTTAAAGTGGAACTCTTACTTCTGGAATTTCTTGCATGCAGGTGTGTCAAACTTTTGGCCCTCCTATAAATCCTTCTCTCACCCTTTTGGTTTATAGTCTTATCAAAGGCTGAACCACCGCCTGGGGTAGCAGGGAACTCATTAGCTTCTGGAAGCACAGAGAGCTTTTTTTCCCTGTTGTTTCTTGCCCCCTGAGCAGACTAGTTTATGTATGAGCAAGTGAGAATGAACCTTTATTTTATTGCTAAATAAAGACATGCAGACGTTTTCTCCTTTGTTAAAAAATTGCCTAAATCTGGCATTCCTCACTTAAAACAATGTTCAGGATGAAATGTCTGCGATAAATTAGTAGACTGCTTTTTCATTCTCAGCTGACTTGTAAGGTCAGATGAGCTATGAATGCCACACCACTGACTTTGGGGTCAGAACTTTCTCATTTTCCGTGAACCTCCTTGGCTCCAGTTGCAGATGAAAAGGAAGCCAGCGTTGGGAATTGAACACTGTCGGGAATGATGCTTAGTCACAAGAGTTTGGTGCCTCTGCATGTTGGCTAAGAACCACCTCAGCATCTTGCAACCTAGGACTGGAATTATCTCAGGGTGCTAAAGAGATTTGAAAGAACAAACAACAAACAAAAGTAATATTTAACTCCCCTTTAAGTAACTGCCTGCATCTATCTGGGTAGGGCCTAGTGAACACTATAAAAATCAATGAAATGGTTTTGTTGAGCGCCCATTAAGGACAGCACTATAGTCGGCACTGAAGATAATTAGAATACTTATAAATTCTGGACACTGACCTCTGGAAGCTCCTTGTCTTTACGTGGAGAGCCAACACTAACATTCCTACAACAGGATCAAACTGTCCAAGCTGGGTAAAGTAACAGGTAAAACTGAATGGGAGTGACATGAATGTTCAGAGGAAACAGCGGGTAATGATGAGTGAATTCTGGGGTAGCTGGGGAAAACTCCCTGGTACAGATGGGACCCAAAAAGGCTTTTGAAAGATGAAATGGTTTTAGCTTGCAAGGGGACTTGACAATGCTTATGGAAGTTGACTTGACCAGTGAAAGGATAGCTGCTGAGGTGACATTCAGAGGCAATTATAATAATCCAGCCATGAGATGATGACAGTCAGGTTCAGGGTGGTAGCTGAGAAAACAGAGAGGAAAAAGATTTGTGAAAGATGTTTGGAATAAAACATCTGCCACATTTAATGTCTGATGGGCTTAAGAAGGATGTTCAGCAATTACATGAGGTTTGGAGCGAGGAGAAGAATGGGTGCTTTTGGTTAAGGCTGAGACATTGGGAAGATTAACTAGATTGAGAGTTTAGACTTCATTTCTGTTTTTTATGTTCTGGTGAGCCATCACTGTGGAAATGCCCCGGAAACATTTGGAGACGGGGTAAGAAACACTGCTCAGAAAATAGCTCCAGACAGAATTTTAAGAGGCATTGATCTAGAGAGAAAAGTTGTGGCAGTAACAATAAATGTACAGCAGAAGAAACTTACAGCACAAGGCAAAGGGCCAAGGTCTCAGTAAGAAAGAGCCCGGAGAATGGTGGTAGTGGTGGTCTGGAAAGGCAGCCGGGATCCAGCTATCCCTCTGAAAGCTGGGAGAGTAATCATCCAACCTCTTCTGGCCTCTCATTCTTGACTTTTTTTTTTTTTTGAGTCGAAGTCTCACTGTTAACCAGACTAGAGAGCAGTGGCATGCTCATGGCCACCGCAGCCTTGACCTGCTGGACTCAGGCAATCCTTCCGCCTCAGCCTTCCGAGTAGCTGGAACTACAGACCACGCCTGCTAATTTTTTTATTTATTGTAGAGACAAGGTCTCGCCGAGTTGCCCAGGCTGTTCTCGAACCCTGGATTCAGGCAGTCCTCTCTCCTTGGCCTCCCAAAGTGCTGGGATTACATGCATGAGCCACTGCACCCGGCTCATTCTTGACTTTTAAAAGCACTTACCCACCAGTAATATTATTTGATCTTCCCAGCAGCCTGGTGAACCTGGAGATGACAGAACAGAGCCCCCCGGGGATTTGTAAAAGTTTGATTTCTGGATAAAGTCCTGCACATGGACAGTGTACGGTAGAGCACTACTCATATTCACTTGATATCCTTTCACCTGTTGATTATGGCAGTTCTACTAGAGGCACAGAATTTCAGTAGCTTTCTTTTTCTGTGCTGTAATCTCTGCATTTGTGTAAGTGAGCACACGTTTATCCCTTATTTTGATAAGTGCTAGGCCCATGAATTTTTTCTATCCTTTTCTTTTTGCTTTAGTTTTTGGTACCTAGGGTTATATAAAACCAACACACAAAACTAAGCAATGGACTACTAAACAGACATTTAGGAATAGATCACTTTGTGTTGAGTTAGTGACAAGCAAGCAGAGAAACCCTTCCTTTGTAAGGTGATTTCTTTCTAGCGTTTTTATGACAGGTATATTTTTATGACATGCATTTGGAGTTTGAAGGCAGATTGGTTAAAACTTCCTGGTATTCTTTCTGCTCTGAGTTCCTCTGCAGCAGGAATATCCTGCAACTCCAAGCCAGTCTCTCATCTGGGTTCCTTGGGATACTCACAGATGGAGAAAAAAGGTCTGAGCTGGTTTAGGATTTTTTTCTAGCATAAAGAAATTGTCCTCTTAATTTATTTGTTGGCAGTACTAAAGAGGAAAAAAAAAACTTAACAGTGACTCAATGAGGTTTGTTGTTGTTGTTGTTTTTTTAAGTAAATAAAGAGGAATTTCTTACTCCCCTGTAGTGAACCTCAGATGTATTCCTCAGGAACAGGCTTTACATCTGTGAAATAGTTTAACTTTAACCACACTTGGGTCTTTGGGTTCTTTTCATCCTCAGGTGGAGACTCCAATTGCTGCATATCCACTATGCTCCAATACAATATTTATTTGATCAGAAACAAAAGAGTTTGCTTCTTGCACTGGTTCAGAGAGAGGTCCCCCAGGATTGTCTTTTGTTCAGTAATTGGAGCATAAACTGAGCCTGGTTAATTTCAAAGCTACCCCCACACACGTGCCCTCCCTCCTTCCTTCCTTGTGCAGTTTCTGAGCTGTTAGTGGTACCTTGTATTGGGTCTGGAACAAAAAAAGCTTGAATTGTTGAATGTTAGCTACAACTACTGTGACATCTGCTATGGCACTGAATAGCACTGTTGGTGCAGTTAATTTTAAGTTAGGGTAAGAAACAAAACTAGAAAGCTCTTCAGCTTTACAGCGCTTGTTAACACATGCACCTCCAAATTATGCTTTTGGTGTTATCACAATGAATAAAACAAAGGAAATCATGAGTTGATTTTTATGTTAGTAACATAAGTTATTTCATTGTTATTCACTGTCCAGACACCAGTGTGTTCCTGTGTTCATTCTTTTTCGTTTAGTTGAGGTTTTTGTTTGTTTGCTTGTTTTCATAAGGCAGAAATGTCTGAAACATCTCAACTCTGGGTATTTATTTAATTAGTGAAAATTTTGATGCAAGAATTGTAAATTAATTATATTAGTTGTTCTTTTCAAGTAACAATTCTATAACTTAGTTTTCTTCTTCAAATACAAAAATAATGGTGGTAGATGAGTAAGAATCTTAAGTAACCAAATTCTAGATGCAAAATAACCAAGCTAATAGTTGTATAAAAATGCATTATGAAATTGGCAAATGTTATATGTCTTTCAGGTTCTGCACTGTAGATGTTGGTTTTGCGACCAATGAATTGCAATCTTAGGGTCTGTGGCTTTTGTTTTTGAAGATGGAATGGTCTTTCTCTTTTCTTTTTGCAATCTGCACTGTAATGATGGCCCACTGCCTGACTGGCCTGACTTTAATCATCTAGTACCTGAGTGTTAGTGTAGCTTTATCTTTGCTTTTTACAAGCTTTCCTGTAATTGTACAGTTGTTTGCTGCGTTGAATTTCCTTCATGACAATGAAAAAAAAATTAGTATTTTAGTGAAGGCTTTAATTTTCAAGTTATACATTAAAACATGCAGGGAAAAAAATCCTTTTTTGAGAAGCACTTTTAAAAGTCATTGCAGTAGGATGGTAATATTCATTACTTTCACATCATATATTTTCCTCTAAATGTTGTGCAAAGAAGTGACAGTTGAGCTGAGCATATGTTAATAAAAGGTCTGCATTTTCCTGTGTCACTGACAGTTTCATTGGCTGTATATTCCTGAAATGCAAATAACCTCTGTTCTATTCAAAGCTATAATTAATCTGAATAGTTATTTAAACAGTATCAAAATCTTTTAACTACTAAGAGGCCAAACATTTAAGATGGCGAATTTACTGTTCTGCTTGAAGGACAGTACAATTGACAAGGGCACAATGATCTGAGATGCTTCTGTATGTTGTATCCACACATTCTGTAGACTAAAATGGCAGAATCTGTCTGCTGCTGTATAAAATCTTTTAACTACCATTTATTTTAGCATCATGGCATGTGCAAATTCCTGCTGCTCAGTTAAGGGACCAGCTTCACAACTGGTGTTACAATCTGTGGCCACAGCACTGCATCACAATGCAGCAAATGCATTTTCCACATTAACCAAACATGACAGCTGAAGCGATTATTAACCATGCAAGATGTCGGAAGTCATCAAAAATTCACATCAGAGTAATTGCAGTGGCTTGGGTCGGGAGAGAAAAAGTATCATAGCATTCTTGCCTACATGTTGTCTCTCCCCCTCTTAAATCTTAACTTGGTACAGTCCGTTAACAATAAAATACCCTTCTGTAACCTATAAACTGTTACTCCCCTCAGTTTGTGCTTTCAAACTGACGGCTGACTTCTCTGAATTTGTGTCGAGCACGACGAATGGTGATGCTCTGCTCTGGGGGCTGCAGTGTACCCTTTTTAAGGGGACTCTGCAATCTCATTGTCTAATTGGACTCTTTAGTGCTTCAATCTTATCAGCACTTGCAGAGGGGTCGTTCTTTTCCTGTTTCTTCTTTCTCTCTTTCTCCTCACTCCTCTCTCTTCCTCTCCCTCCCCCTTCCCGCATCACTCAATTCCGGCAGTTTGGGGTGGAAAAAACTTGAGCACTGGTTCTAACAGAGCTCATCCCACAGAGACGGTTTGGAAGAGCTGCAGTGACCGACAGCATCAGCCGGCTGCAACTCCCTAAATTTGAAAGCTGCAGGTAGGATTGCCTATGTTTTGTAAAGAAATTAAGATAAATGCACCCTGGTAGATAGAGTGACAGCATGTTGTTGCAGTACCTCTGAAAGACAAGATATTGGTTTGTTTAAAAATTGTGATATATTTGGAAGCAGTTAACTCATTTGGTAGAAAAAGTACTTGATTCTTCTAAGAATTGTTCAGATTTGTGCCACTCTAATATTTTTCTTTTTAAAAAGATATATTGGGTGAGGCAAAGAAATATTTGCTTAAAGATTTAAATAGTTGATTATTTAGGATTTTTGTGGGACTTCATCTTTAAGTAGCAAATAGTGTGGGCTTTCTTTAGGTTTTTAAAGGAGAGATGTGAAGTACAGAATTCTTGTATGAGGTGAAATGTGAAAGTAGAATTTCTTTTCCTTGCTAAAACCAGATCTTACTTTGGGATTGTAGCAGAGTGAGTGTGAGTGAGTGAGTGAGTGAGTGAGTGTGTGAGTGAGTGTGTGTGTGTGTGTGTGTGTGAGAGAGAGAGAGAGAGAGATGCTTTACCAAGGAATTCAGACATTTATATTTGGTGACTAGGGAAAAAGTACTGTTAGTGATTTCTGGAATTATCTCACAATAAATGTTTAAATTAGAACTTAATAACATCAAGATGGGTATTCTTAAGTATTATCAAATGTTGGCAATTTAAAATAGTTACTTTTTATTTCTTAAATTCAGCTTCAGAAGCATATGAGTCCTTCAAGTATATTTCACATTTTTGGCCTAGAGAATGTGATCAGTGTAAGTGAAGTGAAAACTTCCTAAGTCATGTAAGCATTATCTGGAGGGTAATAAAATTATAAATGTTGCCTGTAACATTTTTAATATCTTGATGAATATCAGAGATAAAATACTTTTAATTCAGCATTAAAAAGCAGCTTGTTTAGTCTTTTCTTAAAAGCAACAACAAAAAAGATGATATCTATAGCTTTCTATTCCAAGGGATGTATTTGTATTGTGGAACCTGTAGGGTCTGAGCCTCTTTCTGAAGCATGGACTTGGAAAATTGCTCACCTAGTTGAAGGATTTAGTTCCCTTCAGAGGTGCGGGACCTGCTTTACTCTTAACAATAGGAAGGCTTGAGGAGCTGTCAAGTGGGGAATAGAGGAGAGCTGCTCAGGGAAGGGAGAGGGGAACTGTGAGAATTTGGAGGTCTGAATTTCCCCACAACGAAGATTCCTTTAAAACTCTGACCCAGGGCAGCATTGCAAAGAATTGGTTTCTGAGATGAGACAATGAGCTGTGGTTTGCATTTTGTAAAGATGGAGGAAACCTCTAACACTGACCCTGTATAGGAGATGACTCAATTATTCGTGCTTTGGTACAATTGCAAATTATTTTCCTTTGTCTGAAGTGGGTGGATGTCAGCGCCTTCATCAGAGCTCCTTAATGTATGGAAAATGTCTCAGCCACCATTTTTAACAATTAGCTGTATCATGATTGAGGTGAGCTGGACTCTGAAGGCAGCTGCAGGGCCATTTCATTTTACATTAGGTTCTATGGCATAGGAGCTTTGTTACTGTAAAACTAAGAAAATGAATTTGCACACTGTATAGAAGAGTTCTTAGGAAGGTGGAGAACATTCCCAGAAAGAAAATGGAATCCTTTTGTCTACAGTAAGTATTTCTCATACTCATGTAGCGGTGAGATGTTGAAAATCTGTCTTTGAATGAGCAAAACAGACTTTTAAATGAACACTGCAGATATGAAAGGTGTAACATGGAGGTTCTTGGATATATTTTTTTAATGTATGTGTTAAAAACTAGTGTGATACATATACTTGAAATACAGGCTTATGAATGATTTCAGCATATGATTTTAATTAATTATTCATTACTAATTAAAGTTAATGAGAAGTATTAATTTATCACTAGTCACGGATGTAAATGACACTTAAGAGAAAAAAGAAATCTGAATATGGTAAATTTACAAGAGTTCAGGCTTCTTTTTACTGTCTTTTAAAAGGAGTGTGTTTTCTGTTCCTGAAAAGAATTTCTGGTTTTTAGTGTCTTATTTTTGTTGTTGTTTATAAAGAAAATGTTTCCATGTTAATGATCTATAATAGCTGATTAAATATATACAAAAAATGTTTTGACAAAACAAAATTTTGTCCTCAAAGATCAATAGATTGAGGCTTTCACTCTCACTCACAGGGATAATTTTTAGTGTCTTCTGCTTAATTAATAGTTGTAACATCAAAGCTGCTTGTGCAAAACTCTTGTTTGTAATTGTAAGCCTATAAATCTTGATTCTTAAAATTAATTGGATTTGATCCGGCTTATTTCTTTGTTCTTTTATGCTGTTACTAAGAGGAAACAAGTGGATTTTAACTTTGATTTGTGTGTTTCCTTTAAAGGCTGAAGAATTTTTCTTTTAAACTCTGAAGAATTTATAGTGAGTGTATTTTACAGTAAACTATATCATGAAGAATTTGCTCAAAATGCTTTAGTAGCTGTTTCAGGAGTTGAATCTTCACAGAATTGGGTATCTGAGAATCTTTTTAACTTGATACCAATTTTATAAAGCCAGCTGTTCTTCTAGCCTTGTGGTTGCTGCTGTTCATCCTAGTTACTGAAGGGTGTTTTCGCTAATTATGATGTTCAGAACTAAAGAGAGAACTATTTTCTTCACATCAACCTTTTCATTGACACAGGAAGATTCAATTGTTGTAAGCCCTGGTTAGAATCCTACAAAGATTTTATAAATCTGTAGTACAAATATTAACTTGCAGCATAAGAGCCTAGATATCAACATAATGTTTTAACCGTCGGAGGGGACAGCATTTATTATATTAATTGTTTAGCTATATGGTAGAATGCAAAGGGATTATTTTCCTTTGATTTGTATAAGGCTTGAACCTTGAAATAGAAGAGTTTTAGGGCAGCAAATTAGAACTCCATTTTAACTGCAGCTTTGCTTACATGTTTGGTTGGATGGCATGGGGGGTGTCACAAAGCCTTCCTTTGAAATTTTTAAAGGAAAACTTGATTGAAGATCCTGGTCTTGTTTCCTTTTGCTGGCTTTATGATAAAGCTGTGTATTAAGTACTCTGCGAAGGTAATAGAGACCCAGTTTCTTCCTATTTTCTTTGCTTCCACCATGATCTACTCAAGTTTGGCTGCTAGGAAGCAGCTCTCTTTTCTGGTACTTATAGGGAATTCCTGGAAGCTCTTCAGTTTTCTCATGAAATTTTAGAGTAGATGGTCGTAAAGAGTCAGGGGTTGGCCCTTTTCTGACAAAAAAAATTTACTGATAGCAAACCTTTGACTGCTCTGACAGTACCATACCGTAGATGAACAAGCATGTCAGCCAGCCCGCTAAGAAACATTTTGTGGCCCTAAGATGGCAGTGAGGAAGGAGTAAAATGGCGTCACCAGGAACACTGTGATTAGGGGTGAACCGCTGAGTGATTTTCCTTCAATCAAGTTTGAAGACACTTCTGGGAGCATTACTTTGCCAATTTACAGCTACTTTTTTATTGTTAGAAGATAGAAATTTTGAGATTTTCCAGAAGTAAAGACTTAATTAGCATAAATCTAGATGGCTTCAAATGTTGCTTTTAAGAAATTGATGGCAAATATGGTTAACATTTGAGAAGATATTTCATGTTAATACATCCTGAAATTCCTTGCTTTATGCTTTTTTTTAGTATAGAAACTCCTTCCAATAGAGGATGGATTTTTGGAAAACAAAGGGCAATATGCTTCTCCTTTATGGCAAGGTGAAACTGAAAATATAGTATTTGTCTTTGGTTTTCATTTTAGCTATTTGTGGGGTTTGATTATTTTAAATTTGAAATATATATGTCAGCTGCCTTAAAAAGCAAAGCTTATTTTATTTATAGATTATTTTGCAAGTGAACTATAGTCATAGTGATAATGACAATGCAAATTTCTTACCTGTTCCCACCGCTCTTGGAATTGGAATTTTTGGAGCTGGCATTAGTTTATGTAGTGCAATCAGCTCTTACAGTTAAGTAAAGCAAGGTTTACTACAGTTAAGTAACTTTCTCAAGGTCATACATCTGGGAAGCAATCAATTTTACCCTAATTCTGTGCCGTCTGACTCCTCATTTGTGCTATGCTGTGCCTCTGTCTGCATCTGCCTGCATTTCTTTCTCTTCGCAGGCTGACTGGTGACTGACTGAGCTAATGGATTGAACTTTCAGTAAAGTCTGTCTTTGCCTTAGCAACCTAACTCACAAAGAGGTTCCGTTTCAGCTGTGCCAGATATGACTTACTGAACTTGGTATGGCATCTTCCTGGGTCTGTGTTGAAGATGATAATAAGCATTTACAAATTTATCACTTACAAGCATTTAAAAATAAGACCTATTTTGCAAGTTGAGCTTTCAGGTCTCTCTTGTTGGCTTGGCATGAAGGGTGAAGTACTTGTCTCCTGGGATGGGCAGAGTTGTCACATTCATCTGTTATGAGCTGGGATGGAGCCAGGCATTCTGACTTGTCCTCCCAGAAAGTCGCATCTTTAACTCTAGGTGTTAGGGGCCCCTCAGTGCAGGATCTCCTGCTCCCTTCACAGTAAGAATGGTCTAGGTGAAAGGCTTTCACTCCTTGTTTGTTTTGGGCAATTGGTATTTGTGAAATGGTCTTGCCCACTCTTCTTTTGTTGCTTGTATTTTCATTCCAGCTAAGCAATGTTTCATGTTTTTCGTACCGTGGAGACAGTAGAGAGTGGTGCATTCTGCAGTATTCCACAGATCTGACAAGGTAAAGTCAAAATGTTTCCTAACTTAATTTAGGTTTTAGAGAATGTAAAATCACAAATACTGTTAGCAAAGGAATATCTTGACAAGTCCCATTTAAGACAACTTGAAGTTATAAAAGGGAAAGTCTCTTGTTTGCTTTAGTCTCCAAGCAAAAATTTTTTGTAAAAAGAATTTCTGAAAAAGAAGAAACTGCAGCAAAACCAGAACTCCCTTTTCTGTGACAGATTCGTGATGATTGGTGCTCCAATCCCATCAGCATAAGCATTGCTGCATAGCAGGAGGAGCTGTGATTTTCGACTGCAGTGTAAATGACTGACACCGTGTACCAGCAGGGAATTAATGTGAGATTTGGTTCCCAAACATTGTCCTGACTAACAGCGCTTCTTGTGCTTGCTAAGTAGAACTCGAGGCTTCATCCTGAGCACTGTAGAAGCCAGCGGGGCAGAAGCTGCTCAGCTACCACCTGACTCTAAGACACACCCTCTGCTGTCCTTTCCTGCTCATGGCCCCAAATCTTGCTGTTGTTTCCTTTTTCTGAAAGGAAAGAAACACTAGATCTGACAGAGTTGGGTGTGTGTGTGTGTGTGTGTGTGTGTGTGTGTGTGTGTGTGTGTGTGTGTGTGTGTTATAATATAAGGTTGTTTTAGTGGGTTCTTTTAGTGGGTTTTGGGAGCCGTGGGAAGGAACGCTGGCCATAATAAAGGCCATTGTTGATGCGCTCCCGTTTTATACTGCAGTGTACTTTTAGGTCCCAAAATTCTTTGGATGTAGACTAATCTATTCCAACATGGAACTTTTCCCTAAAGACAATGAAACATTTTTATCATCACTTGATGTATCCTCCTTATTGTATTTTTCCATCATCTTAGTGGGACCATGGAATTACTGTCTGTAGATATATTCATACCTTTGTATGGGGAGAGGCCTCTGCTGCTGCTCTTTGAAACCAGACATACTTTGGCATGCTGTTAGTATTCCATTTGAAAACTGTATTGAAAGTATTTTCAGAATCTTCTCCTTTCTTGTGTCTCCAAAGTTTAGCCCTAGCAAGTGTGCTGAGTTTTGGGGGGTGGTTGAGGGAAAGGAATAAAATGCTCAGAGTTTGTCCTTGCTTTCTCTCCTGGGACTACCTCAGCAGTCTGATTTGACTGACTGGCTGCCTTCCCTCCCTCCCTCGACTTCTAGCGCTTCCGCTTCCCTTACCCCTCAACAAGTGGAGAGAGGGGATGGCCAGTGAGGCCCTTCCGTTGCAGAGTGGCACATCCTGCTGCATCACAGCCCTTCTCACTAGGATGCAGGCTATGGCCTGTTTTTCTAGAAGTGGTGAGGTAGCAGTACTGAGTAAGTCACATTTCTCTCCCCAGTCCTCTTGCGACCGGCAAAGGAAAGTTGCTTATACAAACATGAAAGGGTATTGCAGAGCTTTACTGGATTTGGGAGAAGAGGTTTGCTGAAAAGCATTTTTCCCCCACTAGTGCTTAGGTAGCCATCATTTATTATTTTACTCATTTTTATTATACTCTTAATACTTGCTCTGACTCTATACAGAATCTGCAGAGCTTTTCAATAACTGAGCATGATGGACTGCTTTCCTTCCCAGGATGGCCAGACAGAGAGAAGTAGAGGATAACACAAAGACCCTGGGGCCTCTAAAAGGGGCAGAACTCACTTTGCAGCAGTAGCACAGAGATTTAAATGTCCCTTACAGGTATGCAGCCCCTAACCTTGGCCTTCCTCTCCAAGTACAGCTGATGTGCTAAGCAGTCCCAGATTGATGCGTTGGTGGAGAAATAGAAAGAGGCATCTAGTAGCTTGTGCCTACATTGTGTTCACAAGGGAGGTATGTCACACAACTCTACACCCCTTACTACCCCAACACAGGATTGACTTGTCCCCGTTCTTGCAGATAACTTTTCTTTCTGGGTCATGGTGAGTCTCACTTCTTATTTTCTTTTTTTTTAACCTAATGCTGAAATCTTTGAAATAGGGTTTTTGTTTATGATGATCTTTTTTTCATTTTTTGTGGAGTGGAGGGGTATTAGGGAGGGATCTGCAAACAACAATTAGTAGACCTATATGAATGACTCTCTCGAAGGCCTGTGACTTTCCCAGAAGGCAGAGGTGCAGATGGAATTGTATCACAGCTATATTGGCACACCTTTGAAGAGACCATGCATTCCAGTACACTTAGGTCACAATGTTGCCTGTAAGGCCCTTTGCTGGTCTGCGAGGAGGCACTGCCCTGTACTGTGTATTCTTGGGTTTCAGATCTCCTTGTGCACATTGAATTCTCTTTGCCTGTGAGACTTTATAGACTCTTCTGAAAACCAGTTTTAAAGATGGGGGCAAATAATTTGTTTTACCTTAATGGACCCACATCCATCACATAACTGTGTGGTTTGTTTTTTTTTTTTAAGCCCAATAGCAGGAGCCATGTACAAAATGAGACCCAGTAATCTGACAGTGACAGATGGCCTGGTGCCCGTGCAGCGCCATGTTGTATCACCAAGGCCTGCCACCTGTGGCTCCAGCGCTGCCTGCAGCATGGATGTATCTGCTGAGCCGGCAAATGGTGGAGCTCCACAGCCACTCTTGCAGCGTCTGCTGCCACCTGCTGAATGAGGGTGGCTATGCTTTTGCATAAATGCACAGCAAGAAATCATATAACAGCATTACAAACATATTCCAGTTGGCGAATGTCAGCTCTGCCTGCTTAACTGTGCTTTCCGCAAGGTTATTTTTGAAGTTATGTATGCAACCTGTGAACAAAAAATTTAAAGTATTAAATTTTTGTGGAAAACAAGCAGTAGGACTTGAAATATCTGAGATGGAAAATAAAGCTTGGGCTCCTTGGAGGAGAAAATTCAGTTTTTTGCAGGTCTTATAAGCTGACATTTTATGTGTTTCTTATTTTACTGCAGTAACAGTGGTCTAATAAAATAGCCAAATATGTTGTTCTTTGAAGTTCCCCAAATCTTGAAATGCCCCAGTTGTAAAACGTCTCTGTTCATTTGCTGGACTTTATCAGTAATGAAGATCTCTTTGTACTTGAAAAAATCCTTGTGGCATTTTTTTTGTAGGCACCACAAAAGGGAGCTAATGAAAAGCCTGTCCACACCGTCTGATAAGCTCGCGCTCCCCGAGCACTGGAAGGATTTCTGTTGTGCTCATCAGAAAACAGTGTCTTACTTCATCCTTCTTCATTTTCTCCATAAGTATGAGTTTTTTACTTTTATAAAAATTTCATCCAAGAGAATGTTTCTTCCCCATTCAGAAATTGGGAAGAGGGTTTGGGAGAGGTTAAGGGGGTAGATATTTTACTCAGAATGAACCGAAACAAAATAATGTGTACAACTCACACTGCTGTCTTTATAGAATTTGAACATTTCTCCATTGCATGAACTAAGTACTAATGAATATTTAACAGTGTTTATTGGAATGTTTGTTTTTATCTTAGAGCAGATCCTTTATTGATTATTCTATTTTTAAAGTTTTTTTAATCTACTTTATTTTCCTTTTCTTCTACCTTGCCTTCCTAGCTGTTGTTTGTGTTTTAGAATGCTTTTTTTCAGCAACAATGACCATTCCTAATGCCACTGCACACTTGTGCTAATATTATTTTGATTTGGAATGTTGGTTACAGATTTCCTATTCATTTGTATGTATTGTACATATTAAATGAGAGATGATGCAAGATTTCATAGCACCCATCATGTTTTTTGTGTGTGTTGTGACAGATAACCTTCTGGTGAATGTCCAAACTGCTGTGGGTGCCTCACTTTAAATTTTGACAGGGTGAATTGCTGGTTGGTCTGTTTAAGGAAAAGAGACATGGAATAGTCTATTGTATGTTGAGGGCCATGTAAAATATGACTGTTGCTCTGTAGACCCAAATTAGATGCTTATGCATTTATTTATTTGTATTTTATTTATATGTTCTTCCATTCAAATTTTATGTAACTGTGTAACAAATCACTTATTTGTTGTAGAGAAGGAAAGAACTGTGAAAGAACCGATGTAAGCTCTTTTTTACTGTCTTTCCTGGCTATGAAGTGGATACTAATTTTTTTTAGACTTATTTCTTGCAGGTTTTACTTTTGGAAAGAGAATTTGACCATTTGGCAAGATGAACATTCTTTTGCCCACTCCCCTTTTCTATAGTAAGAATTGGTTGCCAAATGTATTCTGAAACCCAGAAGCTGTGTGGTGATTAAAAATAAGGCCGTTTAATGCCTGTCTTTCTTGACCTGAGCCATTTAAGAGTCACTTTGCCACTGGGTCCTTGAGATGTGACTACACGTTTGATGAGATAATTGACTTATCTTGAGGTTATATTCTGTGTTCTCAGCCAGTGTACATTGCAAGACAGTCAAACGCTTTCTATCCTAGATGGACATGTGACTGGAGATGCTGCTTGGGCAGATGTGTGGAATTTATTGTTCCACAACAATAGTAGTAATGATATTTTGGAACACTAATAGTGTTGACCTCTAGAGAAGTTATTCCAGGCTTTTTGGACTGTGACTCATAGACACATACAATTAAATGTATATAATAGAAACATAGCCATACGACATATCTCTGCTGCATTTGATTTCATTAAAATATGCCGATTGAGCTGGTGTGGTGGCTCATGCCTGTAGTCTCAGCTACTGTGGAGGCCAAAGTAAGGGGATCGCTTGAGCCTGGGAGTTTGAGATTGCAGTGAGCTATGACTACGCCACTGCACTCCAGCCTGGGTGACAGCAAAACCCCATCTCTTAAAAAGAAAAATGCTGGTTGATTTCATGACCCAGTTAGAACAGAAAAGCACCCTTCTAAAAGGAATTCCAAAAACTTGACTTATGTTGTCTCATTTCTCTCCTGTATGAAGTAGGGGAGAAGGCAGTAAATACACAAGCATAGAATATCTGTTTATCTCTCCCCAATTGGCTGCCCTGAGTGATAGCAGGGTAGAATGGAAAGGTAAACAAGAAGTCCCAACACTGGGGTTCTGAATATGAGTTTTGCTACTTAAGAACTGGCTCTTCTGAATGTGGGATTCTACAGCGTTTCAAAACTTGGTAGAAGCTCAAAAAACCATTTCATATAGCTTGCTCAACTTTTAAAACTCTATTAAGGTCAGGCATGGTGTCTCACGCCTATAATCCCAACACTCTGGGAGGCCCAGGGAGGAGGATCATTTGAGCCCAGGGGTTTAAAGACCAGCCGGTGCAACATTAGTGAGACTTCGTCTTAACAAAAAAATTAATAATAATTATCCTGGTGTGGTGTACACATGTAGTCCCAGCTACTTGGAAGGTTGGAGTTGGAAGATCACTTGAGAACAGGAGTTCAAGGCTGTGGTGAGCTGTGGTTGTACCACTGTACTCCAGCCTTGAGTGACAGACCAAGACCCTGACTCAAAACAAAAACAAAACAAAAAACCCTTAATTAAGGATATACTTTAAAGTACGATCCAGTTAAGTAGTATTGAGAGACAGTAGCACTGGATTAAAAGTGAGGGCTAGAACCAGATGTGTGTAACATACTTACAAGGGCTGCCCTCCCCCCCCAAAAAAACCCAGGCTTTATTTATTTATTGAAAAATTGTGTATTCGTACATGTTTAAATTTCAGTCACCTTCAAAGTACTCTCTGATGTAATATGCTTATCTAGATGCTTTTTTCACTGTTGAAAACAGTTTTTGAATTCATCCATTTTGATGCCTTTCAGTGCTTCAGCCATTTTTTCTTTCACCTCTTCCACATCAGCAAACATTTTCCTTTGAGATTTTTTTCATCCAGGGAAACCAAATGGAGTTGCCCAGGATGCAATTGGGTGAATAGGGAGGGTGGGGGCATGGGGGGGGTCATTGCCCATTTTTGGTCAAAAACTGCTGAACACTCAGTGCACTGTGGGCAGGTGCGTTGTCATGATGGAAGAACCAGACACTTGTTTGCCACAACAGGACATTTCTTCCTCAAATTGTGACAAAACCTTCTCAAAACTTCCAGATAAAAGTTTTAGTTGACTGTTCGATCTGAAGGAACAAATTCCAAGTGTACTATAAGGGGCCTGTCCATCAAAAGATAATTCTGGGCTTTTTTTTGGTCTCCCTTCATATGCCTGACATAAAATAGTCACCACTTGTTTGCCACTACTAATACTGCTATGAGTAATAGTGTTCTCTGAGCCTTAACTTCATCATTTGTAAAGAAGAAGTAATACCTGAAGAAGACAAATTTAAGAATATTTTGTTTTCCTATTGGGTGCTGCCTTTTAGAGAGAGAAATAAATGTTACTTTTTGCTATTTAGAGGTTTACTATTCCCTAAGTTGGTCCTGAGAATCAGAACTATATTCTGCTTCTGCCTCTTCCTGGTCAGGAATCCTTGGTCAAGTTAGTTGAATGTTGAAATCTCAGTTTCCTACCTGTAAAATTGGGCAGAGGAGGGGTGAAGGGCAGAGTGGGGTGATCATGTCTGTTCTTTCATATTGTTGAAGGATTAGCAATAATGTCTTTGGATTGCCTAGAGCAGTGTCTGACCCTTAATTGCCTCCTGAATGGGAGCTATTATGTGTTATAGAAACCTAGAAACCAAAACACATTCAGGGAGGCAGTTAGAAGAGGGTCTGTTTCCAGGACTGGCAATGAGGAACTGTATACAGATGGGGAAGTCAGGAGTAGTCATCTTACCTAGCTGGTCTGCAGATGTTTCTGGGTCTTCTTTATTGAGAAGACCGGCAGTGGAAGGGGAGGGTGAGAAACTATGAAGCAGTTAAAAAGTGCTTGTTGAGATGAGGAGATACCAGCGATGGATCATTATTAGCCACTGCCATGTCCAAGCAGGTGAGCTGTTAGGCCTTCTCTGTGCCCAAGGGCTGAATTCAGAATGGCAAGAAGCCAGCTCACCATTTATGCCACCAGCTCCCTTTCAGAGAATTCATTGTTTGAAAAGCTGTACAAGTACAGCTCCCGAGTGAGGGCATGAGAGGTGTCTCACAGGATCTGCAAGGAAAGAAAACACTACAAAATGGGAAGTCAAGAAAGACATCTGGGGGGAAACCTGGGCTGAAGCAGGTATGTTTCTGCCCAACTTTTTAGTTCTTTAATTCCAGTGGGCTGTAACTTTTCCTTAATGTGTGTGGTGTTTAAGAGAAACTAACTGCCACTAGGTGGCACACAGATCCCAGCACTATTCTGACTACAAATTATTAATATTTTTTTCAAAAGATAAGCCACTAGTATTTTGTTTTTTAAAATAAAATATGAAGTGTAACCTATTTTAGTGTTTCATTTTAGAAAGGATGAAAAATTTAATTTCTAAGTTTATTTTGTGGACTCAATTTGTGCTATAGAGAAAAACCCTTTCGATTTTATTTTATTTATTTATTTTTTTGAGTCTGTAGCCCAGACTGGAGTCCAGTGGCACGATCATGGCTCACCGCAGCTTCAAACTCCGGGATTCAACCAATCTTTCCTCCTCAGCCTCTTGAGCTGGGACTACAGACTTGTGCTACCACACTCAGTGAATTTTTTGTCTTTTTTTGTAGAGACAAGTTTTCACTATGTTGCCCCAAGCTTGTCTTGAACTCCTTCCTGGGCTCAAGCAATCCTCCCACTTCAGCCTCCCAAAGTGCTGGGATTACCCAATATTCCCTGGCGAGAAAGCCTAATTTTTGAAGTACATCATGGTTAATGGACTTTGTTCTTATGTGGGTGAAGTCTAAAATTTGACACACATAAATTCTTCATTTAATTCATTGGGTTTTTAAAAATGTAACTTTATAGTAAACATTTTAAAGACAAGAGTAATCTATCTCAAAGCAATGTCTTTTTTTCTTTTTTTTTCATTCCTACTTGAGATATCATGTCTTAGAAATTTCAGGATTTTTTTTTTTTTTTTGCAGAATATTATTTTGCTTTTCACAAATGTATCTGATTCTTGCTTTGCATTTGCGTTTTAATTGTGTGAGAGACATATGTAGATGTGGGTACAGTTGAAAGAATGGCATGGGCTGGTCATTGACTTAGAAGAGCAAAAGAAGTCAGAAAAGAGGTGGAGCAGAACAATGAATTTAACCAGGCCCCACCCCTTCACCAGCCAAACAGAAATCCCTCCACCCACCAAACGTGGCTTGTTTAGACAATCTGCAGCATAGTGGCAACCATGTAAAGGTGCAGCAGAGCACAGTCTGTGCTTACCCTTTGTTCAGAAACATCAGTCAATGATAATAGTTATATAACTTTGATTACAAATGGTGACACTAAAGCCTTTAGTTTCAACCACTAAAGGTCATTCATGAAAGGGAATTCATACTAAAGGTTTGTTGACTTGACACAGTCATTTGCTGTGAAGGGTATAAACAAGGTCCATTAATATCTTCCATTGTTTTGTGTCGGGCTCCCCTGTCATGGGCAGAAGTAGGCATGTGGTGACAAGCTGCCCCCTTCTGAGTGGGCCACATGGGTTCCTCGCTTTAGGTATTCTGGTTTATGGATGTCATTACATTATTAGGCAGATGACTGATGCCTGTCCCCATCTCAACCTCCCACCCTCATTATCAGTATAAATATTTGTTGTGTCGTCAGAATTGCCTGAGAGACTGCCCTGGAGGAGTCTTTATTGGGGAACTCTTTCCTGGGCTGCTGGCCATTGTCCTTGTCCATCCCAGTGCATTGCCCACCAGGTTGCAGTGTGACAACAATGGGGGAGGCATAGGCCAATACATAAGGGACCTGGGGAATCTATGAAGAGTTGCAATTTAAAAAAAAATTTTAAATCCCTAGTATTAACCCTCACCCTCATTATTTAAAGACATCTTTTTTAAAAAGACTGAATGAAATACAGTCATGTGTTGGATAATGATGTTTCAGTCAAGGACAGACCAGATATACAACAGTGGTCCCATAAGATTATAATACCATATTTTTACTGTACCTTTTCTATGTTTAGTCGTGTTTAGATACACAAGTTCTTACCATTGTGTTATAGTTGCCTAAGTATTCAGTACAGTAACAAGCTGAACAGGTTTGTAGCCTTGGAGCAATTGGCTATACCATGTAGCCTCAGTGTGTAGTAGGACCATACCATCTAAGTTTGTGTAAGTACAGTCGATGATGTTCACACAATGACAAAACTGCCTAACTAGGCACATTACTCAGAATGTACCCATCATTAAGTGACACATGACTGTATACTAAAGCATTACAGTTGTTAAGATATAATAAATGATCAGAAACTAGTTAATGATGACAGTAGGTTTCCAATACAAGAAAACTGTCAAGTATGTTTTAATTTGGCTTGTCATTTTATTTATTTATTTATTTATTTATTTTAATTTTTAATTTTAAGGATGTGGGGTATAATTCATGGTTAAGTATACAAGTGTTCATTATGCAGGTACCCTTGTTGATGAGGTGTGCCCCCCCACCCCGGTAGTTTCCTGCTGTTGCTAATCCCTTTCTTTATAGTATTATGATAATTATTCATGGCTTGTCATTTTAAAAGCTTTTGCCAAATTTTACTTTGTATTATATTTTCCCAAAGTTTTTTTAGTAAGCCAAAAACATGATACTGAAAAAAACAGGTCATTTTAGACATGTATAATGCACTGGTAGTGTTCTTGACATGCTTGTACCTTGTGTTAGAATGTAGGTGGATCTGATGTGTAGGGTGACTTGAATTTTTTCATATTACAACCATAACTTTGATTTCTACAAATCAGTCAGTGGATCATCTTCCCTGTTCCTCCTCAGCCTCCACACCCCAAGCTGTAGAAAAGAAACCCCCTCTTGTGAAGGGTAGGGTATTGACATGGAAGCCCACTGCAGCCCAATCTATCTACAACTGTGGCTGGCTGTCAAGACAGTATCTCCTCCCCCTTCCCACCAGGTTTCAGCCCAAGCAAATAAGAACAATGAACAGTAGCAAGAAGGTCTCTCTAGGCACCTGTTTTATTAATGAAAGTCACCAACAGATCTAAATCTAATTGATTCTATTAATAAAACTACATATATTGACCCTTCAGCCAAGAACTTGATTACATTCATCTTATTGAGGAAACTGAGGTTTAGGGAGTTTGGATGACCTGGCTAAAGTCCTGCCTTTAGTAAATGGAGGTACTAGAATTTTGAAACTGTCACATTCCAAAGCCTATCCTTTTGACCACTGTATTATTGTGTAATTGCATTTTGCAGGTGTTTAACCTGTGGCATACTAAACTAGACTTATAGACTGTCTTTTCACCCCACCTACATTAAACAAGAAGTGGATGTTGTCAGACCTAAAATAGGGAGGAGTGCACATGGCAAAACCTAGGAAGAAACATGTAAATAAATGATTTTTAGGGGTTGCCAGCCATTGGCAAATAAGTAAAAAGCACCCAGACAAGTGGGCAGTGATGGCTTTCTCAATGTTAGGAAAAAATTGAAGAATTCATTGAAACCAACAGAGAAATACAGACTAAGGAACAGTTAGGGGAACTATGACTGGCTGCATAGCCAAAGTTGTATTTACAATGTGAATCATTTAGAAATTTTGAAGGGCCAGTCTTGACTTCACTTTTTACATGTTTACAGGACATGGAACTCCACACTACTGTTTCATGGGGACTTTACCTTTTAATAATCATCATATGTGCCCAGAATTAAAGAGATTAGGAAACATCTGTAAAAACCATCTATTTTGATGTTTTCAAGTTGAGAGAGTTTTGTGAGGTGAAGGTGGGCAGGGTAGCAGATACCATTATGGTTATTTTTTGCCCTATAGTATACTTTTGATTATTGGAAGGTTAATTTTAATTTAAGTTGTATTAAATTTTTCTCCTTTCATAGGGCTTCCTGAAAAATGAGAAGGATAATGCCCTGCTGTCTGCCATTGAAGAGTCCCGGAAGAGGGTAAGAAAGTGACCCAAAATGTGCATACCAGGGGAAGGCAGGTTCTGGAAGCTGGAATCTGTGTCCCAGGCCCAGCTTTCTCCTATAGGAACCATTTTTAAAAAAGAGAATGCCATACTTGTAACTCTTTATGCATTTAGTGACTGAACTGCATCTGAGACACTGGACTGGATGATTAATTATTAAATTAATCTTCAAATGGAGGATCCAGAAGATTCTTTGGTTTCATTGTTGTTATATAAATGATATTTTGGTTTCTACTGAATCAGCAGTTCAGAAAAGCAATTACGGTCATTGATAATTTCCCTTAACTTCTATCAATTTTACTGCACAATATAACTGTACCACCTTTTATACTAACAGTTTTTCCAGGCTCCTTAGTAAAAAACAAAACAAAAAAACTGTTCTGTGCTCAAGACGATGGTAAATAGGGTGTAAGTACACTCTCTGATATTTGCCCAACGACATCACTTGTCAGCCAGAGCAGTTATTACATATGCAGCTTGCAAGATACTCAAAGATTGCTTACTTTACTAATATGTGAGTTATCTCCAGGATTTTGAGGCCATGGGGTCTTATGGTGAGCAAAGAGAAGGGTTGGATATCCTGTGGAGTTGGTTCTAGAAGGGCAACTTCCCCAGGAAGGAGGCTATCAGGGTATGGACCTTCTGCCAGCAGTGGCTTTCTCTACAAATAGAGTAGGGGTAAAGGGAGACTTCTTTTTTGCTGTTTACATGTTGAACCCTTACAGCAAGTGAAATAGATTTAGTTATTATTTGTGTAGTTCAAAAATAATAAAGTAACCGGGCTCGGTGTCTCAGCCTGTAATCCCGCGCTTTGGGAGGCTGGGGTGAGTGGATTGCCTGAGCCCGCAGGTTCGAGACCCACTGGGCAACTTGGCGAGACTTCATCTCTACAATAAATCAAAAATAAGCTGGGCGTGGTAGCGCGCCTGTAGTTCCAGCTACTCGGAAGGCTGAGGCGGAAGGATCGCTGGAGCCCAGCAGGTCGAGGCTACGGTGACCGGGAGCAGCTACTGCACTCCAGTCTGGGCGACAGAGTGAGACTCCAACTCAAAAAAATAATAATAATAATAAAGTGAAAAAATGCTGCTTCTCAGGTGTGCTTTATTAAAATATTCTATGGGGATGAACACACGTCAATAGGACTTATGTGAGATGGGACAGCAGGGAGGCCAGCCAGTTCTAATTTATCAGGAAATGTTCCAAAGGCATTATTTATTCATTATCAGAATAAAATTCCCAGAATTGTATTAATTGTTGTTGGCATATTGTTGGCAATAGTACTTAGTCCTAGAAATAGAGAAATTCACTTGATTCAGATTTGAAAATATTTTCACAAGGGTTTTTTTGTGGTTCACATGTTGAGTTACTTACTCACCAACATTTATTCTCCTGCTGTAAAGGACCAATGAAATTAAATTAGGATTGTCAAATGCTACCAAGCCTTATTAATCCATTTGCCCCACAGAATGTGTTTCTGGAATTGGCAGTCTCTGAACATTGTGCCATACTGAGACTAAATGTGCAGCCAGCCAAAACATTTAGGTGACATACCACAGTGCAAAATGCGTGCATATGTGTTTGTAAGGGAGACATTCCAGTGCTGGGAGCCAGCCTAGGGGGAAACCTTTGACCTGTCTGGACACCAGGAAATTGCCCCTGAGCAAGAATTATTTTCAAACAAAAGGTGAGCGGCTTTCTGGCATTTAGTGACAATTTCATGTTTGAATAACTTGCCAATGTCCTGCTGAAATGCCAAGAAAACAAACTACAAAACCACAAATGTGTCCTGTCTTTTCCCATTTGGTATATCCCAGCAAAAACAGAACAATATTATCAGAACATATGTAGTGCTTCTAAAAGCCAGCAACAGTTCAATAATAAATGGGTGTGAAACCAAAGCATATTGCCCTCTTCCCTTTATGAAAATGGGGTCTGCGTGCTCCCCACCTGCTCTTAATTCAGTTGCCCAGTTCTCTCCCTTTTTTTCTTGTGTTGAGGATAAGTATTTTCCACACATAACAATAACTTGATTCTAATTTAATTTATACTAGTTTCTCCGTGTTTTGTCATTTTCTGTGTCTTGCCTTCCTTTCAATTTTGAGATCTCTTTACACCCTTCCAGTTATCCCTTGTCTTGTCCCTTGGGTTTCTTTACTTCTGTCCCTACCTCCAACCTCACCTCAGACTCTCACTGCCCTCCTCCTAGTTCTTGGTCGAGTAGCTCTGCTGATTCTCTCAGTAGTATCTAGTTAGCATTCTTCTTTGCACCTAATTCAGCGGTTCAGACGTGCAGACATGAGTATAAACAGAATAGGCTGGAATGGGGCAGATGGATAGCTCATCATCCTGATTAGCCCACAAATTGGATGTTCCATTACCTCTAATGTAATTAAGATAAGCTAGGGGGTGATGTGGTCAAGGGAAGAGAATTTTAACGTTGGGTCATTTATTTTTATTTGAAACTCCTTATCATACTAATGATGAATAGAACCACAGCACTGTTCATTCAGGTTGTGGAGCTGTTTCTAAATGAGTAGCCTGGCATCATTTATCAGGACTATCTGAGGGTTTGAGCCCAGAAAGCTGACTGTTTTCAAAGTACTTCCAAAGTACTAAGCAGGCATTCTTGGCACATAGGTGGGCAGCCTAATTAGCAGAGACTAGTTAATTCCCACTGTTATCTTTCTGATCTTTACCTGATGCTGGAAGTTGACCCCACTGTCCTTATCACCACTTTCTGTGAGTGATGTATAGTCTGTTTTCTTCAATTGCTTTTACAGCTCTGCCATTCTTCGTTAGCCAGAAGTCTTATCCTTAAAGAAAAAGATTTGTGACACTTTGTGGTTTGTTCACTTCCTCTTGCAAGTTCAGAGAACTGTATAGTACATCAGCCTCCCTATTCCTACCCTCCCTGGTCCTTGTGCCACGTGGTCCTCTATTTTACCTTGCTGGGAGAGGCTCAAGGCTGAGGACTTGAGGTTTCTTTGACTATTACATAAGAAGAGTTTTAGTTAAAATTGTGTTCACTTTTGCATGATTTCTGGATAACTTCTAGGAAAATTATTTCTTCTCTTCCCCTCTAGCCTACCTTTATATTCCATCCCACTTTTCTTTCTTCAAATGCACAGCTTTTGTGTTTAGGTTTACTGAACAAGAAGCAAGGATTTTTCTCTAGATTTTTTTCAACTTAGGCCAACTGATGGGAATGGTCCATTCTGCCTGCCTCTCAGTGAAAAGAAGAAAACCAACTGGAAGACTTTTTAAAGTTGGATTGTTGTTTTTCCTGTGTTTTCAGAGTACATATTAGAAAAGGGTCTACTATGCCAGCCTTCTTAATAATTTCTTTATAATTAGTAATTTGTGTGTGTTTGGTGTCCCTTTTTCATATTTTAATAAATGTTGGTCCAAAATAAAAAATCCCATTTGCAGAAGAGTATATGTGATTTTTCTAACAGTTCCCCAAAACATGCATATATGGATATTATCAGTACAAATTATCTGCATTGCCAGAAATAAAACAGGCAATACTTATTCCCTTAGTGCTGCCTAATTAGATGCCAACCTGGCTGTAAATGAAATGACTTTTTGGGAAGGGGGCTTAAACTGATGGGAAACCTGGTCTGCCAATTAAAGCATAATAGGCTGGATATGGTCATAATTTAGTATATCTCTGTGTTGTTTGAATTCTCAGCGTTCTCCCCTCCCCATCCCCTTTCTCTTTTCCTTCTGAATGTCTGTTTTTGGCAACTAGCAGTAGATAGTGGTGAGGTTTGCCAGACTTTTCAGTGACTTTGAGTAGGCTGGTAGGAAACCTAATCCTAGAAGGAAGACTGTTTTACTAGTTTGCTTCATACTGTGAAAATATTAGTGTTTCTTTAAAAATATATATATATATACAATCACTGGGAGAATGTTTCATCATTGTCTTTTTTTAATCTTAGATTTTTTATAACCTTAAGATATCTTTAATTTTATAATTCATCATTATTTTATGTAATATGCAGCCTAATTTCAGAGATTTTAAAAAGATGTTTGTCTTAATAAGCATTTGAAAAGATACTCAACATCACTAATCATTGGGGGAAATGCAAATCAAAACCACAGTGAAATACTTTACACTTATTAGGACTACTAGCAAAAAAAAAAAAAAAAAACCCAGAAAATATTAAGTGTTGGTGAGGACATAGAAAAATTGAAACCTTTGTGCTCTGTAGGTAGAAATGTGAAATGGCATAGCCTCTGTGGAAACAGTATGGAGGTTCCTCAAAAATTTTAAAATAGAATTCCATATGACCCTGGCATTTCCATTTCTGAGTATATACCCAGAAAAATTGAAAGTAGGGACATGAAGAGGTACTTGTACACTTGTGTTTATAGCAGTATTATGCACAATAGCCAAGAACTGAAGGCAAACTAGGTGTCCATCAATGAATATGGGACACACATACAACAAAATCTTTTTCAGCTTTAAAAAGAAAGGAAATTCTCACACATGCTACAACTTGCATAAACCTATAAATAAGCTAGTCATAAAAGACTAATACTGTATGATTTCATTTCTGTGAGGTACCTAGAGTAATCAAATTCAGAGAAACAAAAAGTATAATATTTGCTGGGGCTAGAAAGAGAGGGAAATAGGAGTTATTGTTAAATGGGTACAGGGTTTCAGTTTTACAAGATGAAAAGAGTTCTGGAAATGGATGATGGTGTTGGTTGCACAACAGCGTGAATGTACTTAATACCACTGAACTGTACACTGAAAAATAGTTAATAAATCTTGTATGTATCTTACCACAATTTAAAAGTTTATAAAAATGTCTTAGAATCAGTGAAAGAGTATGTTGCAAACAGTTGTCAGTAAATTCTTTAAGAATAATTATTAACCCTTTGCACTCAGAGGCATCTCATGGATCACCTACCAGCAACTTAACTTGACTGCACTTTTTTAGGAAATAGTGAAAAACTAATCACTTCATATTAAATAGTATGGTGTTGGAACCAGTTGTTTTATTGTAATGCTATTTGACTAACAATGGAATGTTGGACATTGAGGAACTTATTTGTGACCCAAAAAAATAAAAATTTTGTATTTTATATTTTTCTAATGTGTGAAACAGTCACCGACATGCATTGTAAATTCCTTGATACATGTTGTACAATAGGAATTTGTTTGGTATCTTCCACCTAGTGTTTTTCTATTCAATCAGACAATGCAGTCTCATTTTCTTCTTCCCACATTAATATGTCATTTTAATTTATTGACTAGTCTGTTTTCAAAGAAGGTGTGAAAGAACATACTTGTGATTCCTGAAAAACCACTTCTCAACTGATCGATTGTATCTCAGTATATATTTCATCTCTTTATTTGCTTTTTTGTACAATTTGAATGGAAAACGTCAAGGAAACATACATTTTTGAAAAATTTGCACTGGCATGTTTGTCCTGTGTAATTATCAGCAATCTCCTTATGTCCCCTGAGAGGAGACATCCAAGTAGTTTGCTAGATTTATGATGTCCCCTCAGAGGGGACAGCCAAGTGCAAAGGGTTAAAGTAGACAGCTTTTGTTCTACCTCTGGAGAAGTGGTAGATCTGGGGGCTTTGCGTTTCTATTGGACTTTCAAGAAACCATATTCTTGTTTTTCGTGTGAGTCACTGGTCTCTGCTCTTTTCTGACAGACTTTTGGCATGGCTGAGGAGTACCATCGAGAGTCAATGTTGGTTGAGTGGGAGCAAGTGAAACAGCGAATTCTGCACACACTGTTGGCATCAGGAGAAGATGCACTTGACTTTACTCAAGAAAACGAGGTAGATAAAATTGTAAAGATAAACCACTCTTACTAAAAATGTGAAGTCAGATTGCTTGTCTACTTGACTGGTATTTTTTGTACAGCTGATCACTATCTTCACCTTGAAACACTTCTCTTCACTTGGCTTCCAGAATGCCATATTTACCTGGATTTCCTCCAATAGATCTGGCTGCTGCTTCTCAGTCTCCTTTGTTGAGTTTTCCTCAAATTCCCTGACCTCTGTATGTTTGAGCACTCCAGGGCTTACTCCTTGACCACTTCTGTTTCTTAATCACTGCCCTGCTGATTTCATCTATCTAGACCTGTGGCTTTAAATAACATCTAAATACTGAAGACTCTCAGACTTTACACTTCCTGCCCTGAACCCCAGACTCATGTATCTAGTTGCCTTCTTGGTTCTCCTTGTATGGCTCATAGCCATCTCAGGCTAAATATGTCCAGAACTGAGTCATGATAGCAGCTCCCCCCAACCCGCCTTCTCTTCTCACAGCATTCCTTGTCTTTATAAATGGCAATTCCAGTTTTTCACTTGCTGAGATCAAAAACCTCAGATTCATTTTTGTCATCTCCCTCTCGCCCATCTCACACCCAGTTTCCGTCACATGTTGACAAATTCAGTTAACCCAACCTTAAAATATACCAGAATCCAAACACCTCTCACTACCTCCACTTTTAGCATTCAGGTCTAAACCACCATCTCTTGCTTGGATTATTGAACTAGTAGCCTCCAACTGGTGTTTTAATTATCTAATGCTGTGTAACAAATTACTCCAAACTCTAGTTGTTGAAAACAAGTGTTAAACTTAGGTTGGTATTTCTGTCTCAGGGTCCCTGGAGGTTGGAATCATGGTGTTGCCAAGGCTGGACTCAAGGCTCACCATGAAGAGTCTACGGCCATTCATTTGGCTGGCAAGCCTTAAATCCTCTCTTGCTCTTAGTTGAAGACATCAATTCCTTGTCAAATGGGCCTCTCCATTGTGTTGTTCACAATATGATGGCTTGCTTCCCCTAGAACAAGAGAAAGGTGCCCAAGGGAGAGCCATAGAGCCCCATGACAAACCACTGCCTTTCTGTAACTTAATCTTAAAAGTAATATCTCATCACCTCTGTTGGTTAGAAGTGAGTCACTGAATCTGGCCTACACTTAAGGGGAGAGGATTATACAAGGACTCAAATACCAGGAGGGTAGTATTGGGGCCATCTTAGAGGCTGCTGACCACACAGGTTTCTCTTTTACCTTGCTATAGTCTTTTTTCAACACAACAGCCAGAGCAATGCTATTTGGGGTTTTTTTGTTTGTTTGTTTGTTTTTGAGTCAGAATCTCACGCAGTCACTCAGGCTGGAGTGTAGTGTCACAATCATAGCTTACTGCAGCCTTGACCTCCTAGGCTCAGGTGATCCTTCTGTCTCAGCCTCCTGCATAGCTGGGACTACAGGCATGTGCCACCACACCCAGCTAATTTTAAATTTTTTTTGTAGAGATGAGGTCTTGCTATGTTGCTAGGCTGGTCTTGCACTCCTAGGCTCAAACATTATTCCTGCCTTGGCCTCCCAATGTGCTGGAATTACAGGTGTGAGCCACTGCACCCGGCCAGAGCAGTACTATTAAGACAGGTTAGATTGTGTCACTCCTCTGCTCAGGACCCTCTAGTGACACCCATCTTACTGGGAGTGAAAGCCAAATCATGACTGGAGAGACCCTTCATGACCTGGTCTTACTGCTTCTCCATCTTATGCTACTTTCCCCATTGCTCTTGCTCCTCCAGGTTCAAGCAGGTTCCTGAACAAACCTGGTAAGCTGGCCCCCACCCCAGGTCCTCTGTGCTTTCTGCCGCTTCTGTCTAGAATGCTTTTCCCCCGAAGAACTGCATGGCTGTCTCTCTCACTTCCATCTTAGTGAGGGTCTTTAAATCCAAACCACCCCCTTCTCATTCAACACTTTCTGTATCTTTTTTATTGCTGTATTTTATTTTTAGCACTTCTTCCCATGTGCCATAGTACTATATATTTTTATGTTTTTATATTGTATATTATCTTTCTCACTGTAGAATGAAAGCTCCATGAAGGTAAGGATTTTTGCTTGCTTTGTTTATTCCTGTGTCTCCAGTTCTTGCAAGGGTCTCTGCAACATAGTAGATGCCAATAGTTTTTGTTGAGCAAATCATTTGGTTCTAGCTAAGGAAGTATTAGGGAGATATTGAAACAGTGATTTTAGAAGGGGTACGTTAAATAGCATCTGTGTTAATTGCCAGTGTTAATTGATTGGTGGCAGTGCTAAGATGAGAATTTTCTCCTCTTTTTAAAATTTAATTTAAAAAATAGAGGCAATGTAATTGTGTGATTTAAGAATTAGAGCACCCTGTCCCCCAATACCCCATTTTCTTCCCCCTTTGCCTTCCCATAGGTAATCACTCTTACTGCTTTCTTGTGTATACTTCCAACATTTCTGATACAAGTATATGAGACTGTATATTCTTATCCCCAACCCTTCTGTCACAAGTGTATGCTTACTATGTGTCCTCTTCTTCATTTTTCTTTTCTCCCTTGTTGTATCCTGGAGATCTTTCCTGAGAGGGATTTTGAGGCTGCCTCTGGGATAGACAAGAAAGATTGTCTTACTTGATCTGTGATGTCTGCCCTTGTGCCAGAGGAAGTCATGGCTTGCCACACATTTACCACCCTGGTGTTGGAGAGGATAGCACCGGGCTTTAAATCCTAGCTTTTCCAAATCGGTAGTGACTAGTTCTGAGGCTTTGTCCAAGTTTTTTAACCCTGCACACTGTCAGGGTCTTCACTGATGAAATGGGATTATTGAGGAAGATTAGTGATCATATAAAGCACCTGACCCATAACAGCCAATTGTCTTCCTAAAACAGTTTCAATTAAAAATTGTAGTGAAGCCGGGCTCGGTGGCTCAGCCTGTAATCCCGTGCCTTTGGGAGGCTGAGGTGAGTGGATTGCCTGAGCCCGCGGGTTCGAGACTCGCCTGGGCAGCGAGACCTCATCTCTTCAATAAATAAAAAAATCAGCCAGGCGTGGTAGCGCATGCCTGTAATTCCAGCTACTAGGAAGGCTGAGGTGGAAGGATCGCCGGAACCCAGCAGGTCGAGGCTGCGGTGGCCGGGAGCAGCCACTGCACTCTAGTCTGGGTGACAGAGTGAGACTCCAACTCAAAAAAAAAAAATTGTAACGATACAAATGTTGTAGTGTTAATACGTTTTTAGGTAATATTACTAATGCTTTAGGCAATATTACCAAATCTTTTTTCCTAGTAGTTTCATGGGTAGTTAGCATTCTTTTTGCACACGGAGATGGGAATACTGAGACTCTGAGAGACGTATAATATGCTATGAGATCCAAAACTGTAGACTATTACTCTGTTGAAGTCTAGGTGAAGGTTGGGCAGGTTAGCAGTTTGTGGTACCTGATAGTAACTTTGCACACTCCTTATCTACTCTTGGTTGGCAGACCAGTTTTTCTGTTAAATTAGCTCCCAAATAAATAGAAGCCAGAGTAATTTGTCTTGGGAAATTGCTCATTAAGAATCCTGTCCCATATTTTTTAGATTCAAAGACTTGAGACTGAAGTAGGAGTCTTTGGGAAAGAAGAACTAATGTATAAAATCCTTGGCCAGCCTAATGCTTCTTTCTCAATTTTTTGCGAATCTAGGCACATAAGTAGAGCAGCTCATGGTTTTATAAACTTTATTTTTTAAAATAGTGTTAATAGGTTGTGTTCTGTATTGGGATTTGGAAGTAATTATAAATTGCTAATGAGATGTTCTTTCTTGATTGCTCTTCTCTTAAAAATAGAATAGTCTGTTTAGCAGACTCTTCTTACCTGACCTCAAGTACCCTTGGCAGGGAATTATTGAGGCTTTCATTGTTTGCTATTGTGACACCTGGCAGAGTGGATAGCTTTGCTGCAAATGTTGGTAAAGTGATGCAGACAAATCTTTCTTCAGATTATCCAGAGAATTGCCTTTTCTGGAACCTTACAGATTTGTGGTTTTGAACTTCTTTCCTGAAGTATAACATATGTACAGAAAAGTGCCCAAGTAATAAGTATACAGCTCAATGAATTATCACAAATGGAGCATACCCAAATGAGGACATAAAACATTACCAGCACCCCAGCAATCCCCCTGTGTCCCTTTGTAGTTGCCTCCCCTCACCAACATAGGAACCACTGTCTTGACTTCTAATATCGTAGATTAATTTTTCCTGTTTTTGAACTTTATGTAAATGAAGTCATACAATATATACTCTTGTTTCTGACTTCTTTTATATTTTGTATACTGTTACATGTAGTTTTAAGCCATTCATTCTCTTTTTTTTTGAGTTGGAGTCTCAATCTGTCGCCCAGACTGGAGTGCAGTGGCCGTTCCCGGGCACCGCAGCCTCGACCCGCTGGGCTCCGGCGATCCTTCCACCTCAGCCTTCCGAGTAGCCGGAATTATAGGCGCGCGCTACCATGCCCAGCTAATTTTTTTGATTTATTGTAGCAATGAGGTCTTGCCTGCCTAGACAGGTCTCGAACCCGTGGGCTCAGGCAATCCACTCACCTTAGCCTCCCAAAGGCGCGGGATTACAGGCTGAGCCACCGAGCCCAGCTAAGCCATTCATTCTCATGGTTGGACAGTATAACTGCAATTTGTTTATTTATTCTAGTGTTGATGGACATTTGGAAAGTTTCCTGTTCTTAGTTTTTATAAATAATGCTGTTGTGAACATTTTTGTCTATGTCTTTTGGTGAACGCAGTTTGATACCCACATCTCTGTTATGTACACCTAAGAGGGAAATTTCTGGGTCAACATTAGTAGATACTACCAAAATATTTTCCAAATTGGTTGTGTCAGTGTATCTTCCCACCATCACTCTGTTGAGAATTCCAGTTGTTTCATATCCTTGCCACACTTGGTGTTTTGTCTTTTTTGATTTAACCATTCTAGTGGGCATGTGGAACCATGTGTTTTTACAGACTTTTTTCATGTAATTTTCTTCAAGATGATGGAAAAGTGATATTGTCTCCACATGGGTAGACATTTTGTCCACCAGTATGAAGGGCAGGTGACAGGCTTTGGAATTCAGCAGGTCTTGGGTTCCCGAGCCTGGGCTTTCTTATTTGGAAATGCCTAAGTGCCTTTCTTGAAGAACTGTTGTAAGGAATGTAGAATATATGTAAAGTGCCTAGCCCAGTGCCTGGCATAGAGTACACACACACAGCATTATTTGTGTGGTTGTTAGTATTTGGTAAGATATACATTATTGGGATAACCTACTCTGGGCCCCCTCTCATTTTGTAGAGAGCTTTGTTGCTTAATAAACTCCTTCTTTCACTCATCCTTTTGAAAAAAAAAAAAAGATACACATTATTAAGTCTACTTTAATCATTTTAATATGAATCTGTCCCTTTTTAAGTGTTTTCTATGATTCATAAAGTATCACTAGGAATGAAAAAAATCTTTGGATATAAATAGAGGAAATAAAGAAATATGACTTGATACCTCAAACATTCTTTTCTGGGTATCTTATTGTCAGAAATAAGGTTATTGGAATATAAAGAATCATTAGTGAGGAAGGAATCTTTAGATCATTTTGAGCTGTCCTTACATTTGAAGGAAAATATCCAAATTTGGATAATTTAATAGAAAAGAGAGGCTCAAGCCTTTTTTTTTAAGCAAAAATGGATTAGGATATGGTGGTTTCCTGAAACATGTTTTTTCCCCCTAGTCTCCAATAATAGGAGTTTCTCCCAATTCCTTACGAGGACACACTGGTAATATCTGTTCCTGGCAAGTTTTAATAAAGGACACAATGCTTCGGTTGCATAAAGTCAACTTGAGAAATTAATTTCGTTAGGATATCATTGGAAGAAAAGGGTATAGTTTTTTAAATAATAACTTTCTAAGTTATTAACAACTGAATAAGGTCTGAATGATAACTGAATAGAAGTCTGAATAAAAATGATGTACTTTGAAGCAAGGAAGAGAATTGTGGCTGCAAACACTTGTGTCCCAGTTATTGTAACCCTTTCAGTGTGAGGAAGAACTCCCCCAGTGAGACTTGCATGACAGCATAGGGGGACTTGAGCAATTTGAGGAATCCTTGATATACCTTCACCAACTTTTAAAATGGCATTTAAAGGTGTTATTTAGTGACTGTTTTGGTATTGAACATAGTCAATGGGCAGTCACCTGATGTGTTTGTCTGGCAAATGACCTAGCAAGGAACAGGCTCACTAGAGAAGTGAAATTGTAGCTTAATAATTATAGATAGTGGCTCAGCCTGTAATCCCAGCACTTTGGGAGGCTGAGGCGAGTGAATTGCCTGAGCCCACGGGTTCGAGACCAGCCCGGGCAACTTGGGGAGACCTTGTCTTTGCAATAAATCAGAAAATTAGCTGGGTGCGGTAACGCACGCCTGTGGTTCTGGCTATTTGGAAGGCTAAGGTAGAAGGATCGCTGGACCCCAGCCAGTCGACACTGAGGTAGGTGTGAGTGTGTGTGCCACTGCACTCCAGCCTGGGTGATGGAATGAGACTCCAACTCAAAAATAATAATAATAATAAAAATAGATAATGATGGTAACATTTCACACTGTGAAATGTGAACAGTGTATGTTAAGCATAGTCTAATTTTGATAACTCACTTAATATACCGTATTTCATCAATTTCCAGTCACGCATCTTTTTTACAATCCAACATCTCTCATATCAGGATATATCTTAAATTAATGGTGTGTCATTGTTTGACAGCGTTTGAAAATTTCCTAGTGGTACATAAAATAGCATCATGTCTTGCAACAGATGGAATATTAGATTTGATGAAATACATTAAAATATAGACTAACAGAGTTTGAATTTGGAAACCCCAGACTAGCTGATTCCAAGCTGTATTTGTGGCTCCTTGGCAGTTTCCTTGGGAATGGACCTGGACCTGTTGGAGTGTGAGTGGGAATTCAAGTATCAAAAATGCTCTGCTGCTTTTTCAAAATGAGGATTATAAAAAACAAACCCACCTCAACAAGCCCTTCATTTTATTGTCATGATGTATGGCAGTAAAAAGTTTTACTCTCATGATGTGACAATATGAACACCTTCTGATCTCATATGCTCCCCGATGGTAGAGGAATGTAGACTCACTTGGGAAGACCCTGCTGCTCTTCCCCATCCTCTACCCAAATCTAACCTCTGTCAGTACTGTACACCCTTCCAGTTCCTCTCAGGTGCTTTTGTGTGCATCTTAAAATATTATCAACTATAAATGGCATCATTTTACGTATTAGTTTCCATAAATCAGCATAATGTTTTATTGCTGTTGTTTTATATACTTTGGAGCTTTTTCTAGGTTAGTACATGTAGGTCTCTGTCACTTTTTCAGTGGCCACAGTAGTGTTCCATCCTATGATGGGCCGAGGTATTCTCATTATTTCCCATGTTCACACAGTCATTAGTTGACCTAACAAGGTCATATAATCATTAGTTGGGTTGTATTTAGGACTCGGGTCTTCTGATCCCAGTTGACATTTTTTTGTGGTAGTACTGAGCTTTTACATACAGATTTCATAGCCAACTATTTTAAATGAATCAGTCTAGTTCCATTTTGCATACATAAAGCCAAAATAGTCCACTTGGAAATTAAACTCTCTTTCCTCCTGTATCATCTTATTTTCTTTTTACTATATACTCATTTTGCCAGGAGTGCTAGTTACATTCCTTTTTTCCTAACTGGAATGTGCCTTCCACAGGAAAGGGTGCTTAATAAAAGTTTGCAGTTCCCTCCTGCCACTTTAAACCCTGTCTTGCATGTCCTGGAATGGCTGTTTTGGGAACACCATCTTCTCTGACAAGACCCTTCTTGGTCTGTAGGCTACTATTTCTCCACATTTCTCTAGGTTCTTAGGTGAGGCCCTTGTTTTCCTCTCTGGCCTTGCCCTCCTGTCTTCCCTGCCTTTCTATCTCTGACTCCCTGTGCCTGTCATCCTCTCCTGTTGTCCTTGCTATGGCTTGGTCAAGCCCCAGTGCAGAGAATCCCACAGAATGGAGGCATTTGGAGCATTATAACCACTCAGCATAATAGCACCCGCTGTCCCAGCCCTCAGGCAGCCCCTGGCTGTGGAATTCCAGCAGAACATTTGCCAGTTTCTCTGCTCAGGAATGTGTGCGCACACGTCCTGTGGATGGCTAATTGACTTTCTGTGTGGTGAAATAGCAGCTTGGCCAAGGGCAACTGAAGGACAGGTACTTTTGAAAACAAGAGCATTGGGCAAAATTAATTTAAATGGAAATGTGAAGGCTGAAAACCAACTACTTTTTAAACGAACAATTTTAAAAATTGGGTTTTTAGTATCGGAAAATATTTCTCGAGGCTGTTGATGTATATTTAGCTGAAATGACTCTGCCCTTGCAGAAGTGCTTTAGTGCTGTGCCCCTTTTCATTCCCTGGTTTATTCCTCCCAATTAGGTTACTGGGATTGACAGGCTTAGTGTTCTGTTCTTTAAAAAGACTGTGGAATATTCAACTTCTAGATAGCTGTGTTCCAGAAAGGTGGCTGTCTTAGAGAACAGTCCTCTCAACCCACACTCAGAATTAGTTCAGAAGTAGACAGTGTCCTGGTGGGGGGCTCCCTTCAAACAAGGAATGTGTGTTCATTGTAGGAAAATGAGATGAGACTTTTCAGCCTGCACAAAGTAAAATATTTTAGGTCATATTTTTTCATTGTCCATAGCTATCCATTGTTGTTCAGTGTTGAATTCATTCCTATTTTTGTGATGGTGGTTTATTTTTTGTTTATAAAGTGATAATAGCTAGTGCTATTGGTCATGCACTGGGCGTTGTCCCAAATTATTTTTCATTTCTCACAACAGTGGTGTGAGGTAAGTGCTGTTTTTTCCCTCATTTAATCTTCATCTCAAACCTATGGGGTAGATACCATTATTACCCATTTTAGAGCTAAAGAAACTGAGGCTTAAAAAAAGCAAAATGCTCAAGCTCACATTGCAGGAGGCAGTGGGACCAGGATTACTAACCACAGCTTTCTACTCTTCTGTGATAACTGTCTTGAAAAGTTTCCCTGGGCTGCCCTGGCAGGCGGGATGGAGTAGGGTGAAGAGTACAGAGTGTAGTGCCAGACTGTGGCTTCAAGCAGTGGTGTCACTGCTTCTTATTGGAGTGAACTTGGGCAAGTTGATTTGTCTTTCTGTGTGCCCTTGTGTCCTCATCTGTGCAATGATATAATAAAAGTATCTACTTCATAGGGTTGTGGAGTTAGCATGTGGAAATTCAGACAGTGCTTTGTTCATACTAAGTGTTCATTAAGTATAGCTGTCACTATTATTGCCACCTGATAGCTTTTATTTTGTGTTTCTGGTAGGAATGCTTTCAGTTCTGAGTAGTGGAAAACTTGAGCTTCGGTAACTTGGATAGGGGTTTATTTTTCTCACCTACCAAGAAGTCTGTAGGTGTGGAGCGACTGACCTTAACTCAGTTGTCCTTTAGTACCATCAGAGATCTGACACTTACCTATCTTTGAACACAGCCATCTGAAGCATGTTCACTTACTGGAGTTTCACACAATGGCTGCAGTAGCTCTAGACATCACATTTGCGTTTAAGACAGAAAGAAGAGGGAGAAGTTAAAAGGTCATGCCAGGCTTTTCTCCCCCATTCCCCTTTATCAGGAAAAGCAGGTGTCGCCAGATGCGCTAGCAGACTTGTGTTTTTGTCCCTTTGGCTGGAACTAGGGTGGACTATTCCTGACTGCAGTAGAGACTGGAAAAGGGTGTATACAGTGGTGTGTAGGGGCCAGCTCATGAGAGCCTATTGTTAAAGTTTCAAGGAATTTGCAATCTAGTTGATACCACCTTGGGTAACTTGAAATCTGCCCGGGTGAGAATATTTATGCTATAGAAACTAGCAAATGTTACACATCAGGCCCCTTTCCCAAGAGCTGGTTGTTAAACATCTGCCAGTGCACTCTGGTATATTTAGCTCTATATGCCAGCCTGAAGGGTAGCAGGAGTAAAGGTGTAAGAAGTAGGGATTGGGGATGGTCATTGGGTCAGCCAGCCAACAGTGTCTGTCAAGATCAGGGAACTGTTTAAGCTCTTTTAATACCAGTGGTAGCTGAGAGCAGAGCTGAGGGGGACTTTTCGAGATTGTCTAGGATAGCCCCTTCATTTGAGTGATGGGAGCCTGAGGCTCCAAGAGAAGGTACTTTGTTCCAGACCCCGAAGCCAGGGATTGAATGGGCCTCCTGGAACCAAGGTGTCCTTGACTTTCAGTGTTCATTCTCCAGAACTGATGTCAGCTGGCCTTCCCCTCTCCTCTACTTCCAGTACACGCTCACTCTAGTGTTCCTTTACTAACTTCATAGTGTGAGGAGGTTTGGCTGCTGTCTTCCATTAGTTTCCCAGGAAGCCTATTTTAAACTGCTTTCTTTTCAATTCTAGAGAATAGAACATTGTTTTTTTAAAAAACAAGAAAGCTGAATAACTTGATCTCTGCAATGTTACAGTACAAATTAATATATTAGAAACTTAAGAATATACGTAATTGTGATTCTTATTTGTTTATAGTAAGAAATAAGCTTAGTTAAAGAACTTTAATCTTTCCAAAAAAGACTAATAAATCTTTTTCATATACAGTCATGCACTGCATATATAATATCATATTTTTACTGTATTTTTTTTGTGTAGTCATGTTTACCATTGTGTTACAGCTGCCTACAGCATCCAGTACAGTAGCATGTTATACAGGTTTATTTCCTAGAAGCAATAGGCTACATCATACAGCCTAGGTGTGTAGTAGGCTATACCATCTAGGTGTGTGCAAGGACATTCCGTGATGTCAGAACAATGACAAAATCACCTAATGATACATTTGTCAGAACCTATTCCCATCATTAAGTGATACATGACTATATTTGTTTCTAATACTCCCCATCAGATGATAAGCTCTTTGGGGACAAGTTCTGTAGACAGAGCTTATTTTTTCATGGAAGGCACTAGCAGATATTTAATTAATGAATGCGCAACTTAGACTGGCTTCACATCTTCAGATGACAGAAATATAATCAGCAGCTGTTGTCTTAGTGTGGACTCTAGTGTGGAAATGTCTGAGTCTGATATTGTGACCCTATATACTTTGTTTTCTAAACTGCCTGATTTGATTGATGGAAACAGGAGGCCGACCAATAAAAGCAAAGGTTTTACTAGTATGAAGATATGGGGAGGGGACTTGGGACTGAAACCGTATGTTGGGAAGTGTGTGTTTTTCATTGAAATATCGATAGGGCGTATCCAGTACCACATTATATTTTAGTTAATCCTGTCCTATGCCTGCTCTCTTCTCATGTATTCATGTTATGAAATCACTTTAACTAGGAAATAGACTCCCCACAGCTCTGTTAAAGATAAGGGCATGTTTATGCGATTTTTATTTTTTCACATAACTACTGTTCTTAACCAATTCTGAATGTGTATTTCTCTGCAGCCAAGTTACATCAGTGATGTGGGACCCCCTGGTCGAAGCTCTCTGGATAGTGTCGAGATGGCCTATGCCCGGCAGGTGAGTATGGTCTCAAGAAAGATTTAATCCAGGGAACAAAGACTTCATGTGATAGTCAAACCCTGAAAGCAGGTTGGGATTATTTTTTTGTAGAAGACTGATTAATATTTTACCATATAGGTTGCTGGAGATTCTGTCAAATAGGGTAATATAATGATTCAGATTTGATTTGGAGAAATTGAAATCTGTTCTCTCCACTGGCCAAGGCGTCTCACTTTGTATTATTGGCAATGGCCCCATGTACAGTAAATCTTTGAACAATTGTGCAGCTTAGCAAATGAAGTTTTATTTTAACTGAATTACCCGGTAGGCTGATGATATCAGAAATGTTTCTTTCACTCCCTATTGAGAGAAATTTTATTTTCTATTTTTATTTTTGTTGTTTTGAGTCGGAGTCTCACTCTGCTGCTGAGACTGAAGTATAGTGGCATGATCAGGCGATCCTTTCATCTCAGCCTCCTGATTAGCTGGGGCTATAAATGCATACCACCATGTCCAGCTACTTTTTTTTTTATTTTTGTTGAGATGAGGTCTTGATATGTTGCCTAGGCTGGCCTTGAACTCCTAGGCTCAAGTAGTCCTCCTGCCTCGACCTCCCAAAGTGTTGGAATTACAGGCATGAGCCACTATGCCCAACCTGGTGAGAGAAATTTGCTAAATGATTTTCTGCATTAGTAAGCACAGTGATATTTTGGAGGTCATGTTTCTGGTTGTAAATCATGAAAGATCAGAAACCCTTTCTTTTGGACTGAAACTATCCTAAAGACCATGCATACCTGGAATTGACTTTGAATAAAGCAGTGCCAGCTGACTGTGTGCTTTATTGTAATTTTCCATTTTTCCCCACAAAGTATTAAGAAGGGAAAACATTCCTATCTCTTGAGTTGGGAGTAATGAGTCTCCACACCCTTAATATCCTCCTCTACGAACTGTGGCTCAGTAATATCTGCTCAGCCATTACTGCCTCCCATGATTCTTTGAGGGGGAACACATGGGTGCACTTGTGGCCCTCAACATTACCCACCTCCTACCCCTTCCAGCCTAGAGTGGGATGGTGGGAAGTAATACCAGATAGCAGCTATGGAGGTGAGCAAGGGGGGTGAGAAACTGTTAGACCCTGTGTGCTCCTTAACAGAGGGTTCTGTCTTCAGCTGCCAGTTAATTAGCCAGTGGAGTTCTGTGTTGACTGGTTAGCTGAAGTATTATCAAAAGTCCCCCTTTCACCCATTGTTGAGAGAAATTTTCCAATTGCTTATTAAAAAATCTCTCTCCTTTAGTGTATCGTTGCCACTTTAAATTCCAGGCAACTGGAGTCAGTTGCCTACTTCAGTGCCCTCGTGTTTTCTCACTGGCCTTCATTTATTTCCTTCTGTTCCACTTGTTGAACTTCTCTCTTTTTCTTCTTCCTGTACATCCTGTACATCCTTTAAATTTCACCTTCATTATATGGCTGACTCTCTTCAAAGCCACAGAGAGAGGCTTAATGAAATCATATGCTTCTGAGAAAAGAAACTATGTATCTTTTGTATCTATAAGGACTAAAACTTCATAAAACTAACATTTTTATAGCCCTTAGGACACCCTAATGTTATGTATCTGTTTACATGGCTACCCTCTCCAGTGGAGAGTGAATCTTTGTATCCCACGTTGAACACAGTACCTTGCAGAGGGAAGTCCCCTAATAAAACTTCGTCGAGTGAATAAACACTATCTCAGCTTAAAGCCTCTTTATTTAATCTTGGTAACAGTCCTGGAAGCTAAGTAATACTGATGCCCCCACTTAAAGTAGAGGAAACTAAGGTTGGGCAGGGTCATAATCTGTCTCACATCACTACCTTGTTCAGTCTCTAGGTGTAGCAAGGACTTCAAATACAAAGCGAAATCTTCCATAAAAATACTTTCGTAAAAGTAGTTTTTAACCATCGTTATTTTAGTTCTTTTAAAATAAAATTCAAGGTAATAGTGACTTTCCCATCCCTTAAATATCACATAGTTTATTTTTCTTGAGAAACTTTTACCTAAAGAGCAGAGATGCTTTCCAGGAGAAATGAGTATTCCCACTGTGCTGGCTTGGGGGGATGGCTGTGCCACTGTGAGTAAGGAATAGTTGGCCGAAGCTCTCACCGACCATTTCCTACTTCAGGAAGTTTTAAAAAGAAGTGAAAATAGACATTATATCACTTGCTCTGCTTTCATCATTTCAGATTTATATCTATAATGAGAAGATTGTGAATGGGCACCTGCAGCCTAACCTTGTGGACCTCTGTGCTTCTGTAGCAGAGCTGGATGATAAGGTAGTGCCTGGAGCTGATGCGAGGAGGAACCTGATCCCAGTGTTCAGATGGGACGAGCAGCCTGCTGACTTGGGGAAATGTGCTGCAGGGACATTCCATTCTGTGGAATGAAATGTTAACTGTTCCTCAGAGTTTTACTTTAAATAATCTTGAGTGGTTTTCTTGATGATGTTCTTTTTTAGTTCATCTTCAAAAGGCCCAACCAGGATCAGCTGATAATCACAAGAGTTCTCCTCAAGCTCTATTTGTTTTAAAGTCCTGTCAGACTTTGACGCCTGGCAGCTCACCAGTTTCCCTCCTTAGACAAGCCAATGGGCTCTTTAATGAAAGCTGAATTGTAAAGGTGATGCAGTTTTCACACCTGTGAGCCCTTGAACTTGACTCATGCGGGGACATAGACCACTGGTTCCCTTCCTCTCTGACACACGCTTACTGTCTTTATTCTCCCTCAACCCTTACCCTGACCAGTTTTCTCTCCTAAGGGGCAAAACATTAAAAAAGTGGATGGGTGAGTGAGTGTGTTGGTAGATGACTGGGAGGAAGGAAGAAAAGAAGAAAGAATATTATGGAAGTAAACACTCATCAATGTACAGATTGTGTCTTTTTAAAAATGCGTCTAATGTTTTTTTTATAGTAAAATATAAGGCAATATAAATGCATTTAAAGAAGAAAGTAATATTTCACCAATCAGCCCACCACCTGGAGAGAGTGGTTGGCTATTCTGCAGTATTTTTAAGAGATACCATGAGAACAGACTTTTCTCTTTTGCTTTGGAAAAAGTGTAAACTTGCTTTTTTCCTGTTGGTGCTATCCTCCAAGGATTCTTAAGTTTAGGGTTCAGAGAACACATTTTTAAGATAAGTTTATAAGCAGGAGGATTCTGGGGAGAGAAAGTCCCAGCTATGTGGTGGTAACACAAAGGAAAGAACATCCCCTCCTTTCCTTGGAGGAGTCTTGGAGGGAGAGAGTGAAAAGGAAAATGGGAGGCTGTGATGCTCTCCGAATGGGTAAGAGCAATGGCCCCTGCAGACTCTCTGGGAGGACAAAACCTGTATATTAGGATAAACTCTTATTTTAAGCCTTAAGAAATTCAAATAACCTTGTAAGGACTGAAATGCAGCTACTTGAGTTTAAACTTCTGGAGCTTTGGATGATTATAAATGTACTCTCTCTTTAGGGATAACCCAGTGAAATTCAATATTCTTGCTACTTTTGTGTGGTTTTAATTATATAGGTGGTAATGTCAGACCTAGAATAGTAATTGATATGAAAATCAGTGCAGTGCAGTGCAGGGACAGGGGGTACTCATCAATGGATGTAACTCTCAAGGCCAGGCGACATTAACCTCCCCACCCCATCATCCTAACCGCCTTCGAGATCAGAGTGCCACGAAGAACCAGTAACTTCTCCAGCCCTGCAGCATTGTCATGTACACTCTCGTTTATGCGCAGAGCATTTCTGACATGTGGGCCATGGTAAAACAAATGACGGAAGTATTGTTGGTGCCGGGGACCGATGCCCTGAAGAGCCGCAGCAGTGTGGAAGTGCGCATGGAGTTTGTCAGGCAGGCCTTGGGGTACCTGGAGCAGAGGTAAGGCAACAGTAGCACAGTGGGGCCGGCTTTCAGATCCCCCAAAGTCAGCTGTTCCTCGAGTCTTGAGTAGTCTTAGGCTAAGTGTGCTGTAGCTGGTGTAATTTGAGATTTATTATGTTAAATTGAACAAGGCTGAGGGTGGTAATCCTGTTTCAGAAATCCTCTTTCACTTCTCTACCAGAACTATTTCTGTAATAGTATAGAAATCACACATGAAAAAAATCTTGTATGGTAAGTGGCAGCACTGTTAGAATTCTCTTGTTCTCCTTCTCTACCTGTCCTTTAATGCAGTGACATAGTGATGCCATAATGCCTTAGGTCATATCCGTTTTCCTCGTGTAGTTCAGCCATTACTCCTTACGTACTTTTGTTTTCTCTCAGCATTTTAATTTTTACTCCCAGCAATATTACCACTTTCAGACGTAAAGACTCCTTTAACCTTATTTTCCTTCTGATTCTATTTGATAATCCCCACAAGTCAGGTCATTCATATCTGCTAGTGCCTGTGATTTGTGCCTAGGTTTCTTTGCCACCTCCTCACTAATAAGTGTTGGCAACTGAAAGGTTTGTGGCTGTGCCCTTGTGCCCTAACTGTTGTCCCCTTCATTGATAAGACCTGTACCATTCATCCCTTCCTGTGGACACTCCTTCCAGTTCTTAATGGGCTGGCAGGGGTTGTCATGAGTGTGCAACAGACTTTCTTTATTTGAGATAGGATGCTGGGCCTCTCCCTGCTGGCTCGAGAAGAAAAAGCCAAGTTGATTATGCTTGCTAAATTGCAGGCCTTTGCCCTTGAGCCTCTGCCGCTGCCAGCAGCCTTGTGATGTGGTCACCCTTTGTCAAGAAAATAATACTTCATTAGGAAGTCAAAAGATTTCCTTGTATGTAACTGAGGTAATTCAGACTGGTATAGCAAAGAATAGGTTTTTATACCAAATACTATATTAATTTTATAATAGCTACATGAAATGAACACCATCAGACATATTACACTCACTAGCCTCTGGGGTATCTGGAGGTAATATGTATTGTTAAGAGAAATCTGGAACTCCAAATGTTTTTTTTATTTCCCTGGCATAAGTGTAAAGGGTTTATCAAATAATTCATCTTGTTTTGGCTAAATTTTTGTAATTTGGGGTGTGTCAATCTTAAGTCCTAAAGAAACTAATGTATGTCATAATATTTATTTGTTATCAGTCAGCAAAATTAGTCAGCATTCTTACACTATAGAAAAACCTTCAGGAATTTTTTTTAATGGGTATAAGTATATGACTGCTCGTGACTTTTTTCTCAGTCAACCTAATCCTTAACATTGGTGTTTAACTTCACGTAGTAACAGGCTAAATTTCTTGGTTTTATATCTCTGGTAAGCCATTCCATTTCTTTCATTATTTTTTTAATTTAGTTTTTAGAAACTATCTTGTTCCATTAATTCCTTTAACAGTGCTTGTTGGAGCTATCTGGGAATGTCCTGTCTGTAATTATTATAATCTTACTTTCTTTTTTCACTCTAGTGGTATCACTCCCTGATGGTATTCTTTTTAAGGATTCATTGTCGCCTTTGATAAAGGGGATATTTTGGAATAATTTTCCTCATTTTTAAAGTATTTTTGCTGATGCTAATCTACTGACAGTATGCATATAATAGTTCAAGTGATATAATGCACCAGATGGCAAAGTAGACCCAGTCCCAAACAGTCTTTCAATGTAAGGCTGAAATGTTGACAAAATATAGGATTCTCTTCCCTGCCACATTCCAAGATTTGAGACAGGGCATATATTTCTTAGTCCTCAAGGAATGTAGGCTTCTTCTTCAATTTAGGCCAGTGCAAGCAAAGGAGTCATCTTGATTCTAGTTGGAAGAGACTGTATGGACATCTGTTTGCCCTGGCTGCTACAGAACTCTTTAACCTTTTATCCCTTCTCTGCTTATGGATACTTTAATGATAGGGAGCTCATCACATTTGTTAAATTAAATTTTGCTTATTTTTTATTATAAAAGCAATATATGCTTATTATAGAAATTTTGGAAGGTGCCAAAAAGAAGACCTGGATAAACGGGAGGATCCCCTGAACCTTATATCTAGAAACTCCTATTAACTTGTTGTATTTCTTTTTTTCCCTTCTTTTGATGTATGAATTTTTTTTCATAATTGCATAAAATTTCATTGCACCTATTTCCTGTAGTTAACATTTAGGTTGTTTCTCTCACTCACTCCTTCCCTTTGTTATTGTACTTAACCTGGCATTGAGCATCTTTGTTCATATGGAACAGCTGACTTTTTAAGGCAGTCTGTTTTGTTTTGGACAAAAATATATTTAGAAAGTTTTTTATTATATTAACCATGTATTTAGGTAGCTATAACTTAGACTATTTAATCGTGATATGGAAGCACTTAAAATCACTACAGAGGATTGTAAGAAGCACACTAGCAAATAAACAAAGAGGGAAGGATACAAAATCGTCATTTTGCAAACACTAGTGTAATAACTGGTTCAGCAAGGACCGTAAATGGAAACATGCCACTGAGTAAAAGATTGTTGGTGAACAGAATAGTTACATGACCTCCAGATATTACTTATTACTTGTTCAGAATATTTACATGACCCAACAGATTACTTACTACTTACAAAGGGAATAATAATAGATCATAATGGAGAAGTTTGGTGGACAACAACTTTCAACCAAGTAAATCAAATCTAATGTTACCAATAATGAAGCAAACTAATACTACCTGCTTCGTTGTGGGATTCAGTGGGAAGAACCAGGATTTAGCTCTGTAGGCCTATTGGCCAAAAAGTTGAACCTGAACCAAGTCATAAAGAAATTATTCAGCTTGTGGGGCAGTCTACAGACAGCTAGCCTGAACTCTTTAGAAAAGGTCAGTGCTTCTTGGACATGATGACTCACACATCTGGTCCCAGCTACTTGGAAGACTTAAGTGGGGAGATTGTGATAGCCTGGGAATTTGAGGCTATAGAGCACTATGAGTGTGCCTGTGAATTGCTATGTGCACTCCAACCTGAGCAACATAGCAAGGCTCCATCTCTTTTTTTAAAAAAAAAAAGGTCAGTGTCATGAAAAACAAAAAAGGTGGTGGAATTATCCTAGATTAAAGGAAATGAAAGTGGCTTGGCCACTAATTGTTACATATTTCCTTGATTAGACCCTGGATTTAAAATAAAAACAAACTATAAAGGATGTTATTAAGAAATGAATATGGATTCTATTTTGGATGATAATAATACATTGTTAAATGTCTTGGTGTCATAATGTAGGAGAATGTCCACTTCTTCGGTGCCACATGGTAAGTATTTACAAATGAGGTAGCCCCTCCTTTCTAGAACATATTTTCAAATGGTTTGGGGACAGGGAGGGAGCATGTGTGTGTATTTTAAGGTGTACACAAATGTTAAACATTGGTGAATGTAGGTCATGGGCATTCACTGAATTGTTCATTGAATTTTTTTGTAGGTTTGGAAGTTTTCAAAATAAAAAGTTTTCAAAAACTCCACTAGAGCATTAGGCTGTGAGCTGGAGCAATTATTATTCTGCACATCAGCCTTTGGCATATTTGAAGTTCACAGTTGTGTTTCTCCAGGGATTCTTTTGAGTATCTGCAGTGATAAATCTTTACAATAATCGCCTGCCCACTGAATAAATAATGTAGTTTGTTTCATTAACATGTCCTACTTCCTCTTCTGTGTTGGGTTTGAAGTCTTAGCTCTGCCCTTCCAATTTCATAGTCTGATATCATTGCTATGGACATAGATGTGTATAGTATGTGTTTCAGTCTCCCCTGTTTTTTACAGTTATAAGAACTACACCCTTGTGACTGTCTTTGGAAATTTGCATCAGGCTCAGCTGGGCGGGGTGCCTGGGACTTACCAGTTGGTTCGAAGTTTCTTGAACATTAAACTTCCAGCTCCCTTGCCTGGACTACAGGTACTGACAACTTTCTCTGTGCAATCAGTTGAACCCCAGAGCAGTTGCTCTCAGGTAGATGTTTTAAGTTAAAATTAGACTCTGTGTGGAAATTTCTGTATGGCCATGAGACCAGAGAGGGGTGAAGATAGAAGCTGAGAGACCTCTTAGGAGGCCAGTAGTACAGGAATTCAGGTGGTGGTTACTCAGCCCAGGACAGAGGACAGTGCCATGGGAGGATGTCATTGGGTTCTAGACGTGTTTTGAAAGTCAAACCAACAGAACTTGTTGAAGAACTTGGATTCAGGTGTTAGAGGCAGAGTCAGGGATGATTTCTGACTAAAACAGCTGGAAGAATGGAGTTGGTATAAGTGTGCAAAACACTAAACTGGAGCTTTGTACAAAGGGTGGTGGGATACAGAGGAGATCAGTTTCATCAAGGAGGTTCAGTTCACACTTGCTCTTACAGAATAGGGATTGACTGGCCTGAGATTTTGAAAAAGGGTATTCCAGAAGGAGGCAACAGCAAGAACAAATGCATGGAGGCAAGAGAGAATAGCTGGAGTACTAGGTATGTGGTAGGGCTTGGCAAGCTCGGGCCCACTGGTGAAGGCCTTGAGTGCCAGGCTAAGCACTTTGGACTTAAGTGCAAAGGGGTTTAAGTGAGCAAGTGACACGTTCAGACCTGAATTTTGGTTAGAGTCCTTCTGGGGAAGGGTGGAGGGCCAAAAGAGGAGACCTGAGGTCCACTTCTCTGGAGGAGGTAAGGAAAAGCAGAAAGAGAGGGGAAAGCATAGGCCACTGTACAGACAAGTGGGAAAAAAACAGATTTAGGATAACTAAGCTGTAGTATTGAGAGAGTGGGAGTAGAGCTGCCCCTCAGATCCCCAGTGCCTAGCAATATCTAACACCAGGATACTTAGTAAAATGTTGATAACATTTTATAAACTCGAGGGTGGTAACAGTTGCCTTTTATTGATCAGTGAAATCTTTGGCCTTTGCTTTGTGGAGGTTGTAGAAGAACATGTCACCCAATTACTGCAGGTCATTGGGATTCCATGGAGAAACCACAGGGCTGGCTTTGGATCAGGCAGGATTCCTAGTGCTTCAGAGGAAAAGCCTTAGAGCCACCCTGGACAAATCCCTTAACTTCCCTGTGCCTGAGTTTCCCCATTTGTAAAATGGGTTGGGAGGGGGGTTAATGCTTCCCACCTCATGGAGTTGTTCTGAAAATGAAGTGGCTTAGTACCAGGAGGTCTTATCTGAGTGTTACCACATAAGAATGCAGTTAGCTTTTGCTTGTTTACTTGGAACATTTCTCTCTCCTCTTAGGATGGAGAAGTGGAAGGCCATCCTGTGTGGGCATTAATTTATTACTGCATGCGCTGTGGAGACTTGCTTGCTGCTTCTCAAGTGGTTAATCGAGCCCAGCACCAGCTGGGAGAGTTTAAAACCTGGTTCCAGGAGTACATGAACAGCAAGGACAGACGGTATGATGAATGAGAGACACTTCCAAAAGCAGCCACAGGAACTGTAGAGGGTGGCCTCCACTGACATTATTCTCTTTTCCTGCACATGCCCAGAATTAAAAAGGAGGTTTAGAAAACTAGTAGAACTCTCTTGGGGATAACAATGGAAAACTTGAAAAGGGAGGCCCATTCTGGCACTGATGTCTAGACATGCATACATTTTTGTTGGAGAATTTTTCTGTTCCATTAAGAGAGGGACTGACCCAGAAGCATGACTTGACTTATTCTATAAATCCAAGGCACATCAAGACTGCTTTATAAAATGTGACTTTTTTGTGTTACACTTTACTTGTTAACACTTAGTGCTTTTCTGGTAAGCCCAATATGGAAATATGTTGTCATGGACCTCATAGCTTAAGGGCTAGAATTAGAAGTTAGTAATTTTGAAATATAATCATTGGATTAATTCACTGAATGCTCAAAGTCTTGGGAGCATTAATAATGCCATGTCAAGAGATTATCTCAAATCATAAACTCAAATCTTACTCAGATTACAGTTTAAAATAGGATTACTGTCTTAGGGTTCTCCCAGAAGATCTTAGTGCGTGTACTTTATTTGGGAGGTGATCCCACATGAACAAGGGATTGGAGGCCAGAGGGGGGCGAAGACAGTTAAGGGAAGGCCTTGCTCCTGTTGGTCGCTGCTTGAGTGCTGCTGGTGAGTGGAATGGAGAACTAATTCCCTGATATTTCTGACCTGCCCCTGAAGGTCTCAGCAACTAGAGAAAGCCGCAGCTAGTAGATGCAGGTGCTCGTAGCTGCAAGTCAGGTTAAAGCGATGGTACTGAGGGAATAGGGGCAGAGACCATGTCTGTTACCCTGGGTGGAGTAAGGCTTCCTACTCTGTTATGTGGTTGGGACCTCAGTTCTTTCAGATGCCCTTGAGGATCTTAACTGAGTGTGTCTATCTGTATTTTCCCTTATGTCTTTAGATTGTCCCCAGACACAGAAAACAAACTCCGGCTGCATTACCGCAGGGCCCTCAGGAACAATACGGACCCCTACAAGCGGGCTGTGTATTGTATCATTGGTAAATGTGACATCACTGATAACCAGAGTGAAGTAGCAGACAAAACCGAGGACTACCTGTGGCTGAAGGCAGGCACCGTTTTCCTTGTCTGAGCAGGGCTTTCCCCATACTCTCTGCTCACATTTCCCACACAGAGTTTACCTGCTTAATGTATGATGCCAGTAAGGTGATCTGGGTCAGTAGATTTCTTGTCTTCTGGCCCCATTTTTGGTTGTGTAATTCCTAGCTAATAATCACAGCCTGTAAAGCAGCCTCCAGTTGACAGCTACGACTTCATGCACTTGGCTCAGGATGTAGTTTGTACTAATAAATGCATGTGTTTCTCTTGGGGATTTAGTTGAACCAAGTGTGTTTTGATGATGACAGCACCAGCTCCCCACAAGACAGGCTTACTCTCTCACAGTTCCAGAAGCAGTTGTTGGAAGACTATGGTAAGATCTTGTACACAACCATCTTTGTTCCTCTTGTCCATATAAGGTGAAGGTGACTTTTTAAGTTTTCCTCTGGGAAAACCCTTCATTTCTGAACTCTGTCTCTCCTTCAAAACTCCTGTGGCTCTTCAAAGCAAAACACAACAAAACAACCATTTCAAATCCAAGTAGTGACCCTGTGGCCTTAAGAAATATATGAGACATATGGTCATATGCAGTCATCTGTTTTCTCTAATTCTTTGAACTGCTCTGGTAGATATTTGCTCAGGGAGAGACATAAAGAGGACTGAGCTGTTGCCTCTTAGTAGATCTTGCCAGTGACTAGATCTGAGCACAAAGGAGAGAGAAACACTTTTCCTTCTTTTTTTCCCTTCATTGTTTAAAAAATCTTGGGAGAAAGAATAGATACTACCAAATAGTGCTTCATAGTTGTTGAATTCATATTCCTGTGAATATGAGTGAACTGAAGCGTCCTTGAAATTTTTATTTCTTTCCTTATTATCAGGGTATTATTATCTCCTTATTATCAGGGTAAAAATGAGCATCCCCTCTGCAGTTCATTTTAAGGTCTGTAACTATTTCTCTCCCACGTAATGTAGATAGTTTGGGCTTTACAACACAACCCAAACCTACGTGCCAGGCATGTGAAATCTAGGGAAGGCAGAGAGAACATGTCCTGTTTCACATGGCAGTTTACTGTATCTAGGGCCCACGAGACTAATCCTAATCTAGGCTTTGCTGGTGGTTTCTTCCTGCTCAGCAAGTCCTGGAGGCATAACAGGGCTGCTGCCCAAGGGCCGACTGCCAGTAGGCAGCTTCCTTCTGAGTTGGCTTTGTCTCCTCTCCCCCAGGTGAGTCCCACTTTACAGTGAACCAACAGCCTTTCCTCTACTTTCAAGTCCTATTCCTGACAGCACAGTTTGAAGCTGCAATTGCCTTTCTCTTCCGCATGGAGCGGCTGCGCTGTCATGCTGTCCATGTTGCACTGGTGCTGTTTGAGCTGAAACTACTTTTAAAGTCATCTGGACAGAGTGCTCAGCTCCGTGAGTATTTGTGACTGGGTTGGCAGTGGTGTAACCACAACACATCTCCCACTGGGCAACAGTGGCCACAAAACTATAACCAATAAGTATTTGGGCAAACAGTACCAATCACTTTAGAACATTGTGGACAGTTGAGCTTTTTGGATGATTAGTGTTAGGGTTCTTGCCCTCTGCCCCATTGGTATTTGTGGGATGTTAAATGTGTAAAGTTCTGTACAAAGTGCTAGCTTTGTGGCCATTCACTCTGATTGCCAGGAGAATGGTACAGAAGAAGGAGTCCTTAGAGTCATGAGCCTGACACCCATTAGAGCTCTGGCATTGGAAACCCAAGCTGGGCATCTTATGTGCTTACCTGCTTGGGTTGAGAGAGTTACGGGAGAGAGAAGTAAATGTGGATGATTGGCTGTGAGTTCCTTATTGGTACAGCATAATCACCTCAGAGCATATGCTGTAATAGTCAGTTGGATTATCTTTTCATTCCAAGACCAGCATACTAGCAATTTATTACAAAATGCTGTTTTTTCCACTCCATACATAGAGAAGTATTGAGAACAGGGTGGTGAAGAGGATTGGCCAAAGCTTATATTGGCAAATATTGGCTGGGTCTCAGGAGTAGACGCTGCTGGGTCTATGGATTCAGCTTCCATAGTTTCTGATTCGCATGAGTCAGAGGGGCAGTGTGGTTGTGACCCATTCTGCCCCCCATGGTGCAGTCAGCCATGAGCCTGGAGATCCTCCCTGCATGCGGCGGCTGAACTTTGTGCGACTACTTATGCTCTACACCCGGAAGTTTGAGTCTACAGATCCAAGGGAGGCGCTCCAGTACTTCTACTTCCTCAGGTAACATTTGCTTTTGACTGTTTCCTTCAACTAGTTTTGATTCCTACCATCCTGGGAATGACCATTAGAAACCTCATGTTCAGGCTGTAATCCCAGCACTTTGGGAGGCCGAGGCGAGTGGATTGCCTGAGCCCGTGGGTTCAAGACCAGCCCAGGCAACTTGGTGAGACAATAAATAAAAAATTAGCTGGGTGTGGTGGTGCATGCCTGTAGTTCCAGCTACTTGGAAGGCTGAGGCGGAAGGACCGCCGGAGCCCAGCAGGTCAACGCTGGTTGGCCGTGAGCGTGCCACTGCAATCCAGCCTGGGTGACAGAGTGAGACTCCAACTCAAAAAAGAAAGAAAGAAAGAAGCCTCATGTTCAGACCAGAAACCAAGTTGCTTTTGTTCCCTTACAGGGACGAGAAAGATAGTCAAGGAGAAAACATGTTTTTGCGCTGTGTGAGTGAGCTTGTGATAGAAAGCCGAGAGGTATGTGAATTTCCTTTTCTCTCCTGCTCACAGTTTTCAGTATCCATGCTCTCTTGCTCATTGGATACTGCATGCTTACCTCTATACATTTGTGATAGATTGGTCTAGGGAGTTTTGGGGATTTTGTTGGCTTTCTAACAGTGAAAATATTTATTTCATTCTCACTGGTCTCTAGTTTGTGTATGACTTTTTCCATCTGCCCCATTTTCTTCCCCTCTTTTGTCTCTGAAGAGTTGTGGATTATGTTTATATCCTTGTCCAATAAATTGAATACACTTTTTTTTTCCCTCCACAGTTTGATATGATTCTTGGTAAACTAGAGAATGACGGAAGTAGAAAGGTGGGTTAAACATCCCTAGAGAAATATTTATTAGAGCTGGGGATTTATTTATAAATGTCAAACGAATAGTTAGATCTTAGGATTCAACGTACTAAAGATGCAAATCTGAACAAAGTTGCTTAGTTTAAAAGGGTGAAAATTACGGCCCAAATGATGACCTTGGCTTTACACATATTTATATCTCCTTAAAATATGTTAATTTGATTAGATTGCTTTTTTTGAAAATTATACTAAGTTGATTCATCTGTTCATGCCTGCCATTATTTGAGCTAAGAAGTCTATATTTCTGCCATTATCAGCTGAGAAAATATGCAAGAAAAAGAAATTGATTACTTCACCTATTCTCCCCAGGTGGAAAAGTTAGAAGTACACTTCACCTTCCTCAAAAGCCAGTTTTCAAGGCTCAGAACTACATAGCACCCGGGAAATGGCAGCTACTCCTGGGAGCTTGGGGATTCTAAGACACCCACTGGTCATCATAGTAAAAGGGGTAGAGGCCCTGGTCTCAGAGACCCACTCCTGATCCATACTCTCCCTGTGACTTTGGGAAAGTCTCTTGTCCCTCAAGGATTAGATTTTCTCATTTGTAAAAATAGATGGTTTGGGCCCAACAATCTGGGGATGAGCTCACGTCATTTGTCCCATCCAGCTCAGAAGAGAAGCCAGTGGCAGAGCTGATGACTATTTTTATTGGGCAATTTTTATTGGGCAGTAACCATTTTTATTGGGCAATAACGATTGCCAAGCATTGTGCTTACTATTTTGCATGTAGTTTCTTATTTAACTCAACAAGGTGGGAACCATTATTACCTGTTTTCCAAATGAGGAAATGAAGACAAGAGAGATTGTTTTCTTCACACAGCTAGCAAGAAGAAGCTGAAGTTTGAACCCAGTCCTTCTGACTCAGAGCCCATGCTCTTCCCTGATCTCCCCTGCTGCCTCAGGTGGCAGGGACAGGTCACTCCAACTTGGTCCATCCCTAAGAGTCCAGCACCAGTGGAAAAGCAGAATGGCCAATCAGAGATGTCGAGAAGTTGCCTTCGCTCTAGCAAGGTTCCTAAGGCCTCTCTCGGACTCTGACCTTTTGGTTACTGTTGAGTGGTGATGGTGATTTTTTAAGAAATGTCCTGATACCACTGGCCATGTATTTGTTCAGCACTGAGTTTCTTTTGCCATCTGTCTTGGAAAGCAAATCCAAAATCTTTCATATTTTCCCTAAGCCTCTGATTTTTCTTCCTGGTTCCTATTCATCAGCAAACTTAAAATTATTGATTTCACTGACTCTCTGGGTCATTTTGGAAAATTAGAAATTAGAGATGTCTTATTGCTGACTCTTCTATGCTTGCAGTTAAGTCTGCCTGTTCATGTGTAGTTTGCTAGGCCTCTTTCATAGTTTTAATAGGGCCTTATATCTCCAAGAACGCCAGAGTCTAGCTGATGGAATTCATGCATTGCCCAAGGCAAGCATTTTCAGTTAAAGTATTATTTGGGTCCCAATTGCTTCTCTGTGTTTAAAATAATAGCTCTATACACCCATCTCTCTCCTCCCCCCTCCATAATTTGTCTTGTCAGCCTGGAGTCATAGATAAGTTTACTAGTGACACAAAGCCTATTATCGACAAAGTTGCTTCTGTGGCAGAAAATAAAGGACTCTTTGAAGAAGCAGCCAAACTTTATGACCTTTCCAAGGTAAAGTATGTCCTCTTCTTTTGCACTTAACAGATCTGTCGGCCTTTTGGCATTAAGTGCACAACCATTCTGACAGTGTTGTTGTTGTAGCACTTTCCCTGTAGAGGTGTTTTCTCCTAGTGTTTAGACAGTTCATGGTCCAGAAAAGGGAACATTCCCATTTTACAGAATTATTTCTATCCACAAGATATTTCTGGCCAAATAAGAGTAACATATTGAAAGCATATTCTGCAGGCATTGAGCTCTAATCTCATTTGGCGCAGAATAAGCATCCATCCCATTTTAATGGTGAAGCTGCTGGTGAAAGTGCCATCATGTGATCCTCTGGCCAGCCACAGACATGCTGGCGAGTAGTGTGAGTTGAAGAATAAAACCACATCTGAGCCGGGCTCGGTGGCTCAGCCTGTAATCCCGCGCCTTTGGGAGGCTGAGGTGAGTGGATTGCCTAAGCCCGCGGGTTCGAGACCCGCCTGGGCAGCGAGACCTCATCTCTACAATAAATCAAAAAATCAGCCGGGCGTGGTAGCGCATGCCTGTAATTCCAGCTACTTGGAAGGCTGAGGTGGAAGGATCGCTGGAGCCCCAGCAGGTCGAGGCTGCGGTGGCCGGAAGCGGCCACTGCACTCCAGTCTGGGCGACAGAGTGAGACTCCAACTCAAAAAAAAAAAAAAACCACATCTGGGTGTTTTGAGAGAATTAGAGTAAATACTTCTACATAAGAACATCTGATGACTGTTAGTGATTATGTGGCCTACAAAAGATTATATTCTCTCCTTTTGTCAACTGAGGAAAGTAGGCAAAAGAGGCCCATATGTCATGTTTTTTTAAAATTTTAAAAATATTTTGAGGTATAATTAAGATGTAGAAAAAGTACAAATATTATATGTACAACTTGAATTTTCCAATGTATGTATGTCTGTGTCACCACCACCAGTCTAAGATACATAACATTTTCATCCATTACCCCAGAAAGTTCTCAGTTTTGGTGGGGTTTTTTTGGTTATTTAGTTTTTTCTCTTATTGACTATTTTATTGACGAGTCCTTAATTTTAAAAACTCAAGCAGAATGCTGACAAAGTTCTGGAGCTGATGAACAAACTGCTGAGCCCTGTCGTCCCCCAGATCAGTGCCCCGCAGTCCAACAAGGAGAGGCTGAAGAACATGGCGCTTTCTATTGCTGAACGGTAAGACCAGGAGCTGGCTCTGTGGGACCCTGAGAGTGCCAGTGCCAGACCACCTGTGCACACCCAAATGCATGTTCAGCTTTACTAGGTAATAGCAAACAGCTTTCAAAAGTGACTTACTAACTCACTGTGCCACCAGTACTACATGAGAGTTTCTGTGTCCCCATGTTGAAACTAGCACCTTGGCACTGTCAGTTTTTAACATTTTTGCCAAAGAAGTGGGTATGAGAGAGTACCTCCATGTTTTAATTATGTGCACATTAGGCTTAATTCTAGGCAATGTGTTCATCTGCCAACTGTATACTTTGATTAACATCTCAAAGGAATTAAGGAACAAAGCTAGTGATGGATAGATGGGGGATTCTTAGAGGTATCATAGCCAATATTTCAGAATCCACCTTTTCCTCCCAGTTTGTTAACTAAGTTATCAGACTTGAACCAGTTTCGGTCCCAGGCTGAGGCAAAAGATGTTACTTTTTTGCACCCTCTACAGATATTCCTAATAAAATTACCCAGAGAAAACTGGGTTTGGGATGCTTTCCTGGGTTAACACAAAAGAACGTTACTTGATAAATGAGATATCTCCACTTAGCAAACTATCCCCAGTGATAACTGCTGGGCTTTTTACCTGTCAGGACCTCCCACCCTTACTGGGGATTTGGATGCTGAGATGATTGTCAAGGCTAGAGACCTATGCTTCATGCAAAGTATTAATAGGTGGATTCATACCAAATCCACCATCAATGCTTGACTGTTTTAAAATAAGCAGTATTTTACACTCCTTAATTAACCTCACCCAGAGAGTTCAAGAGGTTTTCATGCTAGTTTGTTTGTTTGTATTTTTGTTTTAGAAACAGAGTCTCATTTTTTTTTACCCAGGCTGGAGTGCAGTGGCATGATCATAGCTCAACTGCAGCCTTGAAATCTGAGGCTTATGTGATCTTCCTGCCTCAGCCTACTGAGTAGCTGGGACTACAGGTGCACACCACCACACGTAAACTTTTTATTTTTATTTTTTTAAAGATAGGATCTTGCTTTGTTGCTCAGTCTGGTCTCAAACTCCTGGCCTTAAACAGTCCTCCTGCATAATCTTTCCAAAATTCTGGGATTGCAGGCATGAGCCATTGCACCAAGCTATGTTTTTTAAATGCTATCCCACAGTTATGGAGTACACAGAAACTCATGATGCACCCTTGCTTCCCCCATCCCTTTTTTTGTCTTTCAGGTATAGGGCTCAGGGAATAAGTGCAAATAAATTTGTGGACTCCACATTCTATCTTCTGTTGGATTTGATCACCTTTTTTGACGAGTATCACAACGGTCATATTGATAGAGCCTTTGATGTAAGTTTCAGGAGGGGTGTTTGAAGTCCAGGTTAATGTATGCCCTTGAAAATTCAAAACACTTGGTGGAATTCATTTAAAACAAGAGAAATATCACCAATATGCCTATTAAATGAACAAGGACAAGTATAATCCTGGGACTTTAAAAAGGTTTTCTGTGTTGCTTTTTTTTTTTCTCCTTTTTTCTGTCTCTTTCCCCTTTAATCTGAAAACAGAGATATTTCTCAAAGTAATTTTTAATTCCCTGTATTTCTAAAATTGTGTCAGAAAAAGAGGACAATAAGTTAGTTAGCAAGTTAGAATGAAAGCCTTGGTGTGTGTGAGAGGAATAGCATTTTCTATTAAGGAGCCCTTTTTGAGCGTGTTACATGCTGACATTATGTTTAGAGAGATGAAATGACTGTGACGGTTGTGTCATATGGGCTGGTGGTGGTTTCTTTTAAACAGATAATTGACCGCTTGAAGCTGGTGCCCCTGAATCAGGAAAGTGTGGAAGAGAGAGTGGCCGCCTTCAGGAATTTCAGTGATGAAGTGAGTCCTTTTCTTCCTGAGTTTTGGAATTATTTTCCCTTCACTTCCACTGAAAGCTTTTTGTGTTAATGTAACTAACAACTTTAAGAGATCTAGTTATGATAACCATCCAGACGAAGTTTTCCAAGGTAGGTCCCTTTTGGATATCCTGGACTGACGTTTCTGTGAGTGCACACATCTCCACCGGATTATTGTTTGAACTCCTAATTCAGAAAATACAGTCACTTCAGTGATAGACATGTTGTTGGGAGAAACAGGTTTCAGTTTGATGCTGTGAGGTCTGGCTTAAGTCTTTTATTATCCACTTGTCCTAGAGGGTATTGTAGTGCTTAACGCTGATCTTCTTTAAGTAGTTCCATCTGGTGCATGGACACATCATGATTCACTGCCATTCCTCCCCTCCTGGAACTGTTACCACCCAAGAGCCACTGTCTTTCTGCAGGGTTTCTATCACATTACCACCATCTAGCCCAAGTTGCTCATCTGGGCTACATACTGGAATCACTAGGAGAGCTTTAACAAGCCTTTTTGCCCAGGCCATACCCTAGACACTCCATGTTTCCTCACCTGGGCCATGACCTGGACCTCTCCAGTCATCTCTGCATGCTGCCCAGGTAAGACTTCTCTAGAACCACAAACACTCAACTCAACTCTAGACACTGCCTGGTTCTGGGGTGTCACTAGTGGCGTTTCAGTTCACAATTCTTCTTCATTAAACACACACCTTTTATAAAATCATGTTTCCGTTTTAAAGAAGAAGTAAGGCTACCTTACCTCTTCTGTACATGAGCTGGGACACTGGCTGCTGTGGGACCCACAGTCCAGGAGGTCTTGCCCCTTGCCATCCTTCTTTTTACTCCTGCTGTGGCTTCTGCCCTTAGCCTCTTGTTCCTGTGTTATTTCTAGCCTTTCCCTGATGCATCCTTCATTGCATCATAGGTGAAAACAGTACACCAGGGCCTGCCCTCATAGACATTCCCAGGGACTCTGGTAGGGCCATGCAGGTCCAATGGAGCCAGCCTAGAACATCTGAGGACAGCAGGGACTGTGGAGAACTAGTCTGTGCATCCCTGCCTGCTGACATTCAAGTTTGGGTTCCTAATGGTAATCACTCTGCTGACCAGTCTAGGCCTGAATGTTAGCCAGATGTCAGCATGCTTTTGGCTCACCGCCCTGCCTAGGAGGAACAGCTAAAGAAAGGAGCAAGAAGAGTGACTCCTGGCCTTCTGAGCAGCATTGCCTGGGGTTGCACTCACACTTGACATTTCAATGCCATCAGCTCCTCTTTGGTGACTCTGTAACTGTCCACCTGGCAGCTGTGGTGTGACCAGGCCTGCTTGGGGTGGCCCACTCTCCCTCTACCTGTTGCTGGCCCTGAGGGTTTGGTTCTTTTTCCTTATGCCATGTGTTTCTCTCTGTGTAGATCAGGCACAACCTCTCAGAAGTACTTCTTGCCACCATGAACATCTTGTTCACGCAGTTTAAGAGGCTCAAGGGGACAAGTCCGTCCTCAGCATCCAGGCCCCAGCGAGTCATCGAGGACCGCAACTCTGTAAGATCCCAGCGTCCGTGAGAAACATTGCTGAGCATCACCTTTCTGGTTTGGAATCCATGGCACTCTTATGAGACCATATGACCCAAAATTGCTTTTTCGTTACTACTTGGCAGCTAGCTGGATAAATCTTGTGTCAGGAGGCTCCCAGAGGAAATTGAACATTTATGAGGTTACTGCTCTTCTTAAGCTTAAAAAAAAAGTAATTTTTTTTAAAATGTGATATTTGATGGGGGCAAATATCACATTTTTTAAAAATCAAAAGGAATACTAGTCTGTAAGTTGGTTTCACAAGAACTTCTTGCTCACTCTGTCACCCAGGCTGGAGTACAGTGGCATGATCACACCTCACCAGAGTCCCAACCCCCTGGGCTCAGGCAATCTTTCTGCATCAGGCTCACAAGTAGCTGGGACTATAGGCAAGCACCACCATGCCCAGCTAATTTTGTGTTTTTTGTTTTTTTTTTAATAGAAATAAGGTCTTGCTGTGTTGCCCAGGCTAGCCTCCTAGGCTCAAGCAGTCCTCCCACCTCGGCCTCCCAAAGTGCTGGGATTACAGGCATGAGCCACTGGACCCGGCCACCTGCTCATTTTAAATTATAAGGTTATTATGTGGAGTCTCAGTTTATAGTGAACATTTTCATCAAAACTATATTTTTGATCAACACATTAATTTCTGCTCTCTGAGCCTTATAGTGTCCCTAAGGGGATGAATAGGGCAGCATTTTATCCCCCTTTCACACCTGAGGAAACAGAGGCCTGGAGTTGGAAAGCAACTTGCTTGCTTTCGTGGGCCCCTCAGGTGGTTGGGAGGTAAAGGGGCCATGTCTGGAGGTGGGTTCTGTATGACACCTGAGCCTGTGCCTTTCTGCTCCTGTGGGACCTCCAGCAGTACGTAGATCAAGCAGAATTCAGGTAGCTAGATCCTGAAACTCACACAACATATGTTGTCTGCTTGGCAAAAAAGAGCAGAAGTGTTTGACCCAATTAAACCATGAAGTGGGACAGTCCATCGGCATTTCTTAGAATTACCTTTCCCTTAACTTTTCCATTTAATTATTGATGAGATTCTCAGGATAGTGTGTACATCCATACCTAATTTTGGCAGTCAGGATGCCTTGAAAATCCTATCTTTTGTCTCCAAGGTTGTCTGTGGGTTCTCTCTAATATGATATGACCCCGCAAGCACTGCCATTGACAGACTTTTCTACTTAGTGAATGATGGCAGAAATTTTCACCTTAGGAATGTAGATAAGAATGCTTGGGAGTGGTCCACTCGAGTATTCAACCCATCTGTGCACACCAGACGTATCTGCTGCTCCGCCCTTTGCTCCTAGGCAGGAATCTCTTTTTATGATGACAAAAACCTGGTGCGGTGATGTTTGTGAAGACAAGTATTGACATGGTGGGCATTTCCTGGTGCTCTGTATGCCACTTACAGGTCGGGAAGACTTGCCCAAGAGAGGAGGAGGCCATGTCCTATATCTAAAGGAGTCGTCTGAATGGCACCTTCTGTGTGTGTTTCAGTATCTCTCAGGCACTTAGTTTTTACACATCATCAATAAAGTCATTGTCTTGTCTTCCCCCTGCCTGTTACTCTCCTTTTTCATTTTCTGTAAGGTAGGAACAAGTAGGATTGAAGAGAAACATTGAAAAAGCTGCCTGCTCAATAAGTGGTTTCATGGTTTAAGTGAAGTGCTGCCTAGTAAGGTGGCGGGTCCTTCTCCAGAACATCCCAAGGGCTCATGTAAGGCAACCAATTCAGGCAAAAGGCCATACTCTTGTATTCACTTTTAGAGAAAATACAATAGGTATTCTTATCACAAAGTAAGATTTATTTTCGCTCGGACATTAATAAAGACATTCACTTGACAATTTATTTTATATATCAGGTCAAAAGCATTTGCCTTTCCATTTTCTTCTGGAATGATCCTTAAGTAAGCCTAGTAAATAACCCTTGTGTTTTCCTTGAAAGCCTTGCTACTGGGCCAGAAAAGTGTTTGTAGACTCTTCCTTTCTAGTCCAGATTTCATTTAAATTTGTAGGGCCATCTTTTCCCCTCCTGGAACAATTCAGGAATTTCATAAATAGTGTTGCTTGGGTAAAGATAGGCAAGCATGTATGTCAGGAAGGAAGAAACAGAAGGAAGGAAAGGAAGGAAGAAGGAAGAAGCAGGAGAGGAAGAGATCTGATTGGAGTCATATACAGTCACAGCCCTTGCCTCTGGTGTTGCAGGAGCTTCATGGTAGCACTGAAAACTCAGATCCCCATGAAAGCAGATGGACAGAAACCAGCTAGAAAAGAGAGCCTTAGAAAAATGAAGCAGACAGTTCTGAAGCTCAGGGCTGCATCAGGAGCTAGTCATGTGTGTTGGGGTGAAGCGGTTTGCCTGGCAAACCCATCTGCCTTTTGCTTAATAGATGGGCTTGGATACAGAAATTTTCACCTTAGGAATGTGAATAAGAATGCTCGGAGTGGTCCACTGAAGTGTTCAGCCCATCTGCGCACACCAGACACATCTGCTGCTCCACCCTTTGCTCCTTGGCAGGAAACTCTTTTTATGATGAAAGAAACCTAGTGCAGTGATGTTTGTGTAGACAAGTGTTGACATGGTGGGCATTTCCTGGTGGATCGGGGCCCCCAGGGACAAGCTTTGCTAACTCTGCATCCTGCTAGAGGAATATGACAGAGGAGGGTATGACTGTCATCCTCCCACCAGGGATCTGTCCCTGACACCACAGGGTAGAGGAAGGAAGAGCACAGAACAGTGCCCTGACTTATAGGTTAACCAGTTTTCTTCTCTTTCTCCCATTTTCTTCTAGCAACTCCGAAGCCAAGCCCGAGCCCTGATTACCTTTGCTGGAATGATACCCTACCGAACATCTGGAGACACCAACGCAAGGCTGGTGCAGATGGAGGTCCTCATGAATTAAGTGCCATGCTTGGGGCTTCTGGGGCTGCACGTTGTCAGCATATCAGGCACACGGGCCCACTAGAGTGGGTCCTGGTTTTGTTTCTGTTGTGTTTTGTTTTGTTTTTTGTATTATGTATTTTTGTCAACACCAATAAATTTCTTTGATTTGTATTTCTTTTCAACATTCTTTTATTTTCATTGATTTTTTTTCTTTGAAATTTTTGTTTACATTTTTATTTATGTATTGGGGAGAAATACTGTCACTAGTTCTTGGGCTAGAGAATAAGAGGCTATATGTAGGCATCTATTATTTGGTTCAATTGACTTTAAATTATTAAAAACCCAAAATGAGCCAGGAAGCAAAGCCTTTGGGAGCTACTTTTATTTAGATATAGTATTCCATAGAGCAGAGTCACGGTACATTACATTTTACTTGTTTATGGAAGGCTCCTCAGCCTTAGGGAATGTCATGTCCTCCCTCCTTTTTGGTATGACTTGGAGTCCAGGTGGTCTGAGACCATCCCCCAAATCATCTGCTTTGATTGCAAGATTAATTTGATTGCTGTTCTCTTGGAATCCTACGGACAATAAAAGCATAGGCATAGCAAAAGCCCTAAGAAAGGTTGCAGGACCCCAGCTCAAGCTTGAGGAAGGGGAAGCTTCACTGCTTCACCCTTCTCCAGCTGCTCCACCGAGAGTGACAGCTCAGGCTTGTGCTCACCCCTCTTGAGCCCCTCTGTCCTCTGGTGGTCAGTTCCTCTGTCTGGAGGACCTCCCCGATCCCACTCATGAAGGCGATTGGCCAAGCAAGCTTATAGGTCGCATTCTGAGTGTGCAGGGTACAGAATCCAGATACCACATGATGTAAGCACTGTGGGGTTTGGTCCCTGAGCATAGTTGTCACCCATCATTGACTCTGTTTCTCTCTCCGCCAGTCCCAGAGCCCTGCACTAAAGAGAGAGGAAATTAGGGCGAGCATTGGTTCTTGAATGGGCCACCTAGAGCCATGAGGCACTGAGCTGCAGCCCGCTCTGTTAGTTTGAAGGACAGCTCCTCAGGCACACTTTCCAAGGAAGAGATCAGATCCCCAGAGGATCCCCAAAGGTTCTTTTGCTCCTAGGAAAAAGGCTCACTCTCACCATAGGATATGGTCACCCTTGTTAAAATAATTGCTCCCTTTCCTTTTGAGAAAGTGCTGCTCTGTAGATATCACTCATATGTGGAGCTCCATTTTCCATCAAGGCTATAGCCTGAGGGTCAGCAACGCTGTGTGCTACCTTCCTCCTCTAGTCCCATCTTGTCACCCTGGAGTGCTGTCTTCCATTGAGCTTTACTAGAAAGTCTCGGACCATGAGCCCTGCAGGAGACTTGATTTAGCAAGTTGTGCCCTGCTTATATGTGCTGATTTAAATGAATCAAATGATTTGTTTTAGCAGTGTTTAAAAAAAAAGTACTCTGTAGACATTTGGTGAAGTGTGACTTAGTGTTTTGGTTTTTAATATTAGATTTTACTTATAGCTAGAAATACGACGTTGCTATAAATGAGGAGTCTCAAGTATTTGCCCCCAGCTTACCTCTTGCTCATCACCCATGAGAATTGCAGATTTACCTTTCCTTGCATCATGCAGCTTTCTACTGGCTCCAGATAGAATTGCACACCAGCCCTCACGGGACAAATAAGGCATCTTTGACTGTGAGATGAGTCTCAACATCAGAAGGGAGAGAAAGGCAACCAGCCCTTGACCTGCCCTGATGAGGGAACTGTGAGCTGGACATAAAGTGGCCACTGGTTGGCAGTTGAGGACTTGCTAAGAGGGAGATATTTGTAAGAGAAATAAGATAGCTAGCTTCATACCAGAAGGGACAGGCCTTCCTTTAATTCCAGTTCTTGTTCTACAAGCTGGTTCTGTGGTTGAGCACTGTGTAGAGATGAGAAACAGACTGAGTTTGCAGGGCCACAACAGCAAGTTCCCATGCATCCATGTTTACAACTTGTGCACAGAAGTCAAGACCCTATGATAAGTTATTAGCTTAAAAAGTTTGCCCTGCATCCGGCAAATTGGTGAGAAGCTCACCTGTTCAGAAAACTAAATCCTTTCTGTAGATGTTGGGCCATGATTTCACTGTTGACCCAGAGAAACAGAAAATTGTACTAGGAGTCTCTTGTCTTTCAGGGATGAGATTTCGATCTATCTAATAAATCAAGGGCACTTGGATACTGACAGGGTTAGAGCCTGTCTCAGAATGGCTCATAATAAACTCTGAAACATTCAGAGCACTGATCTGGATCTTTTTCAGAGGGCTAGAGATTTAATTTCATGGATTCTGTTTCTTTGATATATATATGTTTTTAATCAACTCTGACTACCCGGCTTTGAAGGGAAAACTGAAGTGAAACTGGTGAGCTCTCTTACAGCAAATCCTTTGGTTTTCTCACTTTGGTTTTGATGAGCAGGGTAGGCTCATCAAAGAGCAGGAAGTCCCCATTCACACTGGAGCCAAAATGTAGACCCAACCTCCTGCCCTGCAAGAAATTCCAATCTAATTAGAGACTCCTGAGGACGATTTGGCAACTACTATTATTCTTTTGATGCATCATTTAATTAAATCCTAGGGCAGGCTACTTAAGCAAAGAACGACAGACCTTTCCACAGTGTCCAGCATTTTCTGATTTAAAAAAACAAAACAAAACTGAAGTCTCTTAGGATTTTTACCCTTGCCTGCTCTGGCTAAAACCCTTAATACATAAATGTTGCAATTATGTGCGGCTGTGCCAACATCCTACTGCTTTAGACTGGGTCTCTATAATCCTTGTTTCTTCATTAGGCATCAGAACCTTTGTCTAGCTCATTAGGTAGTTCACACCACTGCCGAATTTCCATCATGCCACTCAGGAAGTGACTCAAGCATGCTGAATGCTGAGTTAGCGAATAAAACCCTGGGCTGGCAGGTTGCCCCAGGTCTGCCAAAGTGCTGGCAGGCCCCACACTGACTGTGGACTCTCACTCAGCCTCGGTCAGCCATGAAAATGTGTTGAGCCCTGCATCCAGCAAATTGGTGAGAAGGTGTTACTTCTCAAATTCCTGATGGAAATATGTCTTATATCGGTAAAAATTGGGCTTCTGCTCCTGCATTTCAGGAATATCAGAAAGAGTCAGCAATTCATTGAACAGGAGTTGTCTATAACTAGAGGAAAGTGAGACTATTTTCAGGGTCCTGAATGTCACCCCACTCTTAATTCTATGCTGAAGAAGTCACCACACCTCCAGACCATCTTCTGACAATTCCATAGTATATTTGTCTCCCTCACAAGGCAGAGACTAAAGAGAAATCTTTCTGCCACTAGTTTCTGACTGAAAAGGCCAGTGGAAAAAAGCCTAAAACTACTAACCAAGGTTCTGAAAGGAGATTGCAAATGATCTGTGCTTCTTGCCTTGTTATTTATACACATAACTGGTGAGTGACTAAATAGGTCACATGTTTACCTATCAACCAGAGTTCAGTTTCAGCAGGTAGCTTCCATGTGCTAAGTAGCTGGAATATCTAAGGTAAATCCAGCACTGTCCCCATCGTAAAGTTGTTCATAATTCTGAGATATTGGGCTCTCTTTTTTTGTTGTTATTTAATGTCTTTTTGCCAGTATCACCTAAGTGAAATACTCGTGATTCTAAGTTGCTAACCCAGGGAGGGAGGAAACTTTCCTGTCATAACGTTGGCTTTTCAAATATACTTCTATGTGCCCTTTGCTGCATCTAACTCAGCAGATATTTGCATGAGCAGATGCTTTGCTTTGGTCTCCTGTGCCAGTCCCCTCCCCACATCCTCTGGGCCAGTGCCACATGCTTGTACTCAGACTCTGTTTCAGCTTGGGGGCCCCAATAGACATTCAGTCTGGAAGAGGGTGGAATGGGGTCAGATAAGAGTCAGGGCTGTTCTTTCAGAGACAGACTTGCGGAGCTGCTCAGGCAACAGGAAAACATTGGGAAGAGAGGGGTGGACATTTGATTTACTGTTCATAATAAAGGCCGGATCTTTGAAAAAAGTTGAGGGGGAGGTGTTGGCGGAATCCTGGTATTGCACTGGGATACTCTCCACTTGCTGCCTTTGCCCTTGACCTGTTTCTTGGGGATGGGAAGGGGGAAAAAGTCTGTCTCAGGCACTGGCTTCTATTTGAGCAGGAAGTGGGGAGTCAGTGATCCCAGAGGGGGCTTCTTGCATCAACACAGATATGCTGCAGTCCCTTGTGTGGCCCAGCAGACTTGGCCTAGACAGGCTTGCAGGGGCCTGTAGGGCTGCATGGCCTGCAGGTAAGGCCCCTTCATCCAGGCCAGATTTAGCAAATAAAAATGCAGGACACTCTAACTTTGCATTTTAGATCAACAATGAAGAAGTCCCTAGTATAAATATGTTCCCATCTATCTGGCTACCCTATCTGCTGACCCTAGGCCCTCCAGCTAGGTTAGATTACCCTGATCTGGTACATAGCTTGCACTTCTCTGGGCAGCAGAAGTGACAGGTACAAAGTCCCTTGAGGGCAGAACTGGAATTCCGTTTTGAAGAACCAGGCAGCAGACCAAGTGGGGTCATGTGGGCCCCAGTTGACCTCAGCTGCTGTCATCTACTGGGTGTTTTTCCATCAGGAATTTCAAGTGCCGTGTATTTCATAAAGAGAAGAAAGAGGCAAAGTACGGCCTTTTCTTACATGACTTGCATCAGAAACACGGAGGGGGAGAATAGAATCCTTTGCATTTTTCAGTTGACCGATTATTTTCCTTTTTTCGTCTGCTTTTCTCATGTCGCTGTGTGGTGTTTGTGGGGAGAGGGGTGGGAGACCGTTGGTGTATGTGTTCTGCATGTTCCTTTCTGTACAGTAACTTCTGCATTTACTCTGTTTAGGATGGTTCCTCCGCCACCACCCCTGTCTATAGCCAGTAAATTTCTGGAATGTTCTCCCAAAGTGCCATTTGCCCCCTTTGTTCAGTCCTTCAGTGGAGCGGAAACGTCTCTCCAGCCTCCCTTCCTGGGAATGTCCTTAGCTGAGCAGAGCGTGGGGCTCCTCAGAAGGCAGCAGAAGTGCCTCTTCCCAGCCTCTGGGGGTGGATGAGCCAGGCCCCTTCTCTACTCCCTGCAAGGAAGGCTCCTAAGGCCTGCCCAGTCCCTGGGTCTGCGAAGTCCCCAGAGATCTCTGTAAGTACAGGACTCCCATCCCAGCTCTGAAGTCTTGCTTACCCCTCCCACCCCACCCCCACCAGCCTCAGAAATCTGGTGGAGATGGTCAGATTATAGCTGGAAGTGTGTTAGGATGACAGGAACATTATGGTGATAAACCCAAATGTGGCAAGCATTCTGGGGCTAGCAGCAGTTAAAATCTGTGATTGTGTATTTTGTATCTTTGGTGGAAAGCTTATCTATCTATCTATCTATCTATCTGTCTGTCTGTCTATCTGTCTATCTATCTATCTATCTAGAGTCAGAGTCTCACTCTGTTGCCCAGGTTGGAGTGTAGTGGCACAGTTGGCTACTACAGCTTGAACCTGCTGGGTTCAGAGGATCCTTCCACCTCACCCTTCCAAGTATATGGAACTGTAGGCATGTGCCACCACACCCAGCTAATTTTTTGATTTATTGTAGAGTCAGGGTCTCACCAAGTTGTCCAGGCTGGTGTCAAACCCCTGGGCTCAGGCAGTCCTCTTGCCTTGGCCTCCCAAAGTGCTGGGATAATAGGCATAAGCCCCCGTACCCCGTAGAAACCATTTAAAATGGGGGTTGAGAGCCAGTTGTTGGCCTTGGGGAAGGGGGGTCAGTTTGGGGGGCTATGTTTTGGACAGATGGCAGAAGAGGCTTGGGCCTGTCAATGGGACAGATATCTCCTGCTCTCTTGGACAACATCTGCCTGAGTGTTTGACCTGAAAGGGTGTTTTCAGCATCTGGGGCATGGCATTCTGCTTGAAGACATGCAGATGGCCGGGGAGGTGGGGGAGGCTCATATCTCTCCACCTGGGGACCTGGCCTCAGTGAGGAGCCCTGAAATAACACAGCTTCAGTGGCCTGGTGGCCTGTGTCCTCCCTGAAGTGGCTACACGGGAGAGTTCTGTTTGTGCTGGGCACTGGGGCCTCTGAGAGGGCATTCCCTGATAAGTCACCCAAGATCTGGGCCTCATACAAGCCCCTGGGTGGGCTGAGTGGTCTCCTGTGAGTCTAGGCAGCACCTTCTGGAGCCTATGGCTATGGAAGGGGTGGGGGCAGATGGAGCAGGCACTGGGTAAAGAGTAGCCCTGTTTATCCAGGTTCTTAGGGCTGAAGGCTTTTCAGTGGAGTGAGGATTCTTTCTGAGTCCTCAGTTAAAACCATTAAAATGGCATCCAGGTGTCAAGGGCAGAAGACAGAGTGTCTTCGATCTCCCCAATGTGAGTGACACCTCAGCTGTTCCCTGGAAATGGCCAGAAAATGAGGCCCCAGAATCTGGGAAAGCTGCTTGTCGGTAGTGCTGTTGCGATAAAGACATCTTTGTTGGGGATGTTGACTGGAAATTCATTTTCCTCAGTTGTCCCAAATGTCTCTTTCTCATAAGGCCAGCCTGAAGGCATCACCCTCCCACACTCTGGGTGGGCTTGTGGAACAAGTTTTTGTGCTGATCAGCCTGACAGATCAGCTGGCTTGAATGTTTAGGAACACTAAACCAGAAAGGGCACGTTGTTTCCTCTAAACCACATATTTGGGATGTGGCCCTCTGGTGGCCAGCAGCCGTCATTAGCATCAGAAAGCATAAACTGCCCAAGAGGGATTTCAGAAATCGCTTTGAAAACTAAATTCTGAAAGTAGAGCTCAACAGCGGGGGGGGTGGGGGGGGGTGGTGTATTGGGATAACAGCCCCAAGACTCTCAAAGCACTGAGTCCTGAATGAAGGGAGCAAGAAAGTCCTAGCCGGGCAGCGCCTGCGAGGCTTCAGAGTCTGGGGCTGGGCTGAGAGGTGGAAAATTTCTTCCTTATTGTCTGGTGACTGTGACTGGGGCCAAGTTTCTGAATCACTCTGAGCCAGCTCGCTTATGTGGGGAGCAGGGATGCCAATTCCTATTCCATCAGGCTGTTGGGAAGATTAAAGTTCTTTGTGTAAATCACCTACCTATGGCCTGTCACACAGTGGACTCTCAAGAAATAAAGGTTAATTTTGGCCACCATGCTCCCAGCCATGTTTCAGCTGCCTCTAAGGCCACAGGTATGTCCTCTACTGTTAGACTTCTGCCCTCACAACAGGGGGTTCACATGGTGCAGATGAAATCAATTTTTCCACCTCAGGGATGGCTTTTTTAAAAAAAATGTTTAGCAAGAGAAAATTACATCAAAATTGGTGGGTCAAAAATGTGCTACTAGGGGACTGGCATTGATATGTCAAGTTCAACTTGTGGTTCCTGTTCATTCTAAATGGAGAATGCAGTTCAACAGATGTTTGAGGGCCTACCCTGTGCCAGGCAATGTTCTAGGTACTAAGGTCATGGTGGTGAGCTGAATTGAGACCCTCTGCCCTCAAGGAGCTTACATCTTACTGGGGTGAGTGACCAAAAGGGGCCTCTTTCTATTCCTATAAAACGGATCTCTTCCCAGACTGCCTCGCTCACCCATTCTGCACCCACCATTGATCTTGGGCTAGAAGCTATGTGATGATTTCTGAGACTGAGGCATAGTCCCTGCTTCCTCTTAGTGGGACTGAGGAGAGAGAGAAGAGGTATGGTACACACTGAGATAGAGTAGGAAGTCTTAAAGAATGCCCCAGGGAAGGGACATCTGAAGGGGAAGGATTCCCTGTGGCTGGGGATGCAAGTGCCATCTACCAGTGACCAGGATGCAGACCTGAAGAGATGGGAGAGCACCACATGGGTGTGGCCATCCTGCTAGCCCTGGACGCAGAGAGCCCCAGATCCTCTCTTGGCCTGACCCCAGCTGGCCTGCTTCTTGTGCCCAGTAAGCGTGTGCAGCTGTTAATCTCTCCCACGACTCTGAAGCAGGAGACAGTAGGACTCGGGTGAGTTGAGCTCCCTGCCAGAGGTCACAGGCTTTCCCCAGCCAAGCAGAACCCTGACTGCAGGGCATCCGCCTTGTTCAAGAGGTGAGTATGTGGGGACAGGGGAATCCGGGATGTGTGGCTAGTGCTGCAGAGATGAGTCAAGGGTGGTTTGATTTGGGGGCACACACTTGCCTGTGCAAATCAATAATTATGACTTTGCCTAATGCCCCTAGGCAATGATAGCTTAGGAATGGCTTTTTTTTTTTTTTAATGTTTAGCAAGAGACAAAATTACATCAAAATTGGTGGGCCAAAAATGCGCTGTTAGGGGACTGGCATTGATATGTCAAGTTCAACTTATGGTTCCTGTTCATTCTAAATGGAGAATGCAGTTCGACAGATATCACAAAGGGCTGGTGGCCAGCTGGTATATTCTTTTGTCTAACCAGGAGAAAAAAGCTCTTTGAATGTCTTTTACAACATGAAAGGTAATTTTTTTCTAAACTCTAAATCAGTCATCCTTTTATCTAGAAGGGCCAGATTCTGTGCAGCACGCAGCCTTGGTCAACATGTCTCCTCTCCCCGGCCTATGGCCTCAGCTCCACCTTAGACTAACCTGGGCCCTCTTACAGCTACTGCTTTTCAAGCCCCTGCCCCTGAGCTTCTGACCTCATTGGCCTGGGGAGGGGCCTGGGCGCTGATTCGTGTTTTCAAAGCTCCCCAAGTGATTTTCTTGCTCTTCTGGGTCAGGACCCCTTGTTCTGACTGAAAGCAGGGAGTGAGGAAGTTGCTCTCTAAATGTGGAAACCCACCCCCGGCCCAACACAGATTTTCATAAGCTGTCTGAGGTGTACTCAATAGGAAGAGAAAAATTCTGCCTGGTTGGGAAAAGATGCACCATGCCTAGATCCACTGGGTCAGCTTGCCCACTGTGTACCCACCAAGGTCAAAGTTAGCTGTCCAGCATGGTTTTTGATGTTGGCTGCATAGCCAATAAAAATGGCATCAGGTAAAGAACATCATTGTGTGTGAGATGTGAGGGGCTCATTTTCCAGGAAATCATAAGCAAGTGAGCATCTGACAGCTCTGGTTGAAGTGCTGGCCCCTGATCAAAGATGCTCTTTCCTAGTGCCCCTGGCCTTCCTGTGCTCGCCATCAGTGCCTTGATGGGGCTTGTCCTGAGCCTCGTGAGTTTACAGCACTTCTGTTAACTGCGGGCTCCCTCAAATTACCTGCCGTAAGACCCGCACCAAGCCAGAGCTCAAAAGTCTGCTGTGAGCCAGCCTGGGGTGGGGACTCCCCTTGGATGTGGCCTGTCTCTGCTATAGCACACATGCAGCCCCAGCTTGAGTGTTGTCCTACATTCACACCCTGGAGTTCTGGGATCATTGGCAGAAAATCCTTTGGACTTTGCTTTGGGATGTTACAGAGGTCAATGGCTTATTTCAAGTGTCTGGCAGAGGGGCAACCGGGTGACTTGGGAGGGCCTCTTGACTCAGCTTCTAGGACTCTCTGGACGTGTTCTGCTCCTGCCTTGCAGCTCCTGTCAAAGCTTGAGCGCTGATGACTGCAGATAGCCAAAGTCAGCTCTCCTTGGGTTTCTGCTCTTGGACCCAGAGCTTCTCTCCCCCACTCCTCCCCATACCCCAACTTTTAAAAGCTTAAGAAAAAAAAAATCTCAGCACCTGGCGTTACCAGAAAGCACTGCCTCAGACAAGCTGAGGCTGAGTTGGTTTTCTCCCACCTTCCTTTTCTGGTAGCCAAAAAGTTGGGACCAAAAAAGTTTGTATTTGGAGAGCGCTATTGATGCCCTCCAAAACGTTTCTTGATCTGAAGACCCACTAACTGGACCAGAAGATCCGTTTGACGAGCAGAGAAGCAAAAGCACCAGGCCAGGCCTCTCTCAGCTCATGTCCTTCACCGGTGCCTTCGTGTGTCTGGGACTGGGCCTGGCTTGGGGGATGGAGTGGGGAACTGAGCCTTTGCACACAGCTCTGAGATGCTAGGCCACCCCCGTCCTATTGCAGGAGCAAGTCACAGGCTCCAAAAGTGTCCATGAGAGTGTTCTGATTAGAAATACACCTGTGGAATTCAAAATGGGGCAGAATGGCCTGTTTGGCCTGTTGGCTTCAAGGGGAAGAAGGTTCCCAAAGAAATTTGAAAATCTAAAAGTGTACTTTTAAAATGAAAGGCCAAAGGGAGTGAAGACAATGGGTTTGACTCCTTGGTTTCTTGGAAGAGCACGTTGGCAGAGTCATCAGGATGGAGGAACACAGGGTCACGTTTGTTACTACAAGGCTGAATTTTTATTAGAATTACTGCTTTAGTTTGTGTTGATGCATCAGGGCTGTGCTCAGTCACCCCTGGATTGGAAATCTTCTGGCTAAGCCTGAATGGACAGATAAAGGGTTGATGGGATTTATTGTCTTAATGAGAAGAATAAGAAGAGGGGAAAAAATTAAATCTCACTCTTTTATCAGATAGTGACTATTGATCATGTTTCCACATTTTGCCTTGGCTGCCAGGAAGCTCCACACTAACATCGGGCTCTCTCTTAAATAATTGCTTATCTTTTTGCTTTTTTCTAACTGCTATATCATAATTCCCTACTCCACCCTCACCCAAACCAGAAGAAGTCATTCCTTCTCTGAACCATGTAGCATTTTATCCAGGGGCATATGCCGTTATGCCTTTGGCAATAGCACCTCTGATGAGCTATATATTCCTGAGGATGGTGATCATGCCTTCTTCTTCTGTGTCTTCTTCAAAATAGCCAGATCAAGTGGAATACATTATTAATAGCTATGGTTACCTGTGGAATGGACACTGCTAAATAGGTTTTAAAAAAAAAAGACAACTCCTTCAGGTCCTTTCTCACTGTAGGAGCTTTTCTGTCCTCTCAATACATCCTGCTTTCTATTTTAAAAAAAAGTCTGTCCATGAAGAAAAAGGAATGAGGAGTCCTTCCTTTAACAATGAAAAGGTCTTTTGTTTGTTTGTTTTGTTTTGTTTTTGAGTCAGAGTCTTACCCCGTTGCCCAGGCTGGAATAAAGTAGCACAATCATGTCTCACTGAAGCCTCGACCTCTTGGGCTTAGGCAATCCTTCCTCGTCAGCCTCCCAAGTAGCTAGGACTCCAGGCGTGCACCACCATGCCCCCCTTTTTTTTTTTTTTAGTAGAGACGAGGTCTCACTATGTTGCTCAGTCTCAGACTCCTGGACTCAAGAGATCCCCCTGCCTCATGCTGGGATTATAGGCATGAGCTACCATGCCCGGCCAACAACGAAACCCATCATGCATGGCTCCCTTTTTGCCTCCACTGTTAGTAGCTTCAAGTACTTTAGCATCCAACCTCTGTAACATGGTTCAGGTAGATGACCAGGATTGCAGAAGACACACACATGTGCCTGCAAGGCTCAAGAGGAACCCCCGTGTCTCGGTCTTTGTGGCTGGAGAGGCTGAGTCCTGCCTCTGGCCTCCCAGGTCCTCCCGTGCCAGCTGCCTCTGCTCTTGCTCTGCTCCCCCTGTATGTAGGGTTTTTTGTGTCTGTGTTCTCTCTTCCCTGTTATCAAGTCTGTGAGCCCTTTGCGGGCAGGGACCCAGCAGCGTCCATCATTCACACCCTGGGCCCCGGTGCCGCATTGGCCAGAACAGCCATGGTTTGGGAAAGCTGTGTGCATGGTCTCCACACAGTCTCACAACCGGAGGAGCCACAACCCAGAGGAAGAAGCCGGCGGTGTTCTGGTATCGTTGCTGCAGCTGGTGTTGTGAATCAGGCCGACGAGCAGCGCATCCTCTTACCCGGCTATTTCACGACACCAGGGTTGCATCATACCCATCCTCTCCAGGCGAGCCTCGCGGGACCAGACAGGACGCAAGGACGCAGGGGCAGACTGGGGTGGGCAGCCTGAGTGGGAAGCTTGTTCTCTGTGGCCCACTAGAACCAGCCCACACTGCTCCTTCAAATCACCTGGGGAGCTTCCAAAAGGTACTGAGGATACTCCCAAAGGGTGAGGCACCCCCTCACCCTCTCCTCCACCCAGGCCTGTGGAATATTCAGGGCGGACCCCAGAATCACATTTGTGAGAGGTTTCCGTCTGACACCGAAGTCTGTGAGCTGTCGGGCGTGAGCAGCCAGAACCCATAGCTAGTGTTGATGTCCATTTTTGCCTGACTGTTGCCCTAGCCTCCCAGCCCTGCTGTCCCCAGCCAGCTTTCCAGAAACAGATAGGATCTGATACCCCAGGACATAGGCCAGCCTTCTTACCCTGGCACTCAAGGCCTTCCCGTCAGGGTTCAGTACTCAGAAACAAGACCATCATTATCCCACGGAGTTCTCCCTGTTCCCTCCTTCCTTTGAACCCCTGCCCCACACGATCCAGGTGCTGGTTCTGTCAGCTCTGCCTTCAGAATGTATCTCAATTCCCAACACCTCACCCTCCTGCCGCCCCACGGCTCCCCCGCCCCGAGCCCAGCCACCACCAGCTTGCACCTGCCGTGTCCCCAACTAGTCTTGCCTTGCCGTTGCCTATGTCCGTCTATTTTCCTTACAGCAGCCAGAGTGATCTTTGAAAAATACAAATCTGCCCATCACATAATAGAAGACGAAGCTTCTAGCCCTGGCCTACAAAGCTGGACATTCCCTCTTCCCTGTCTCAATCCTCATCTCCTGGTCCCTCTGTTCCAGCCACCTTCCTTGCTATTTCTGAAGCCCAAGTCACTCCTGCCACAGGGCCTTTGTGCATGCTCTCCCCTCTGTCTGGAACCCTTGTGCTCATAGCTACTCACATGTGGATGGCTCCTTCCCATGGTTGGAGCTCAGCTCAAATTGCTCATCCTCAGAGAGGCCTCGCGTCCCTCCCAGGAAAACCTCTGTTTATTAATAGCACTTATCTCTAAATGTTTTATAACAATTGCTTGTTATTGATTGTCTCTCCCACTAGAATGTGAGCTCCAGGAGGGCAGGGTCTTTGTCTTGTTCCTATGGTGTTTCCCTTGCCTCTAGCACAGGGTGTGGTAAGCAGGAGGCACTCAATAAATGTGCTGGATTGAAGAACCGACTGGATCCCTTTCAGCCTCATCCCCCGTCATTTCTTCCCTCCTCCCTCTGCCCCACACACCGTATGCTCCAGTCCCACCGCCTCTTCCCTTGCACTGCCATGCCCTCTACTCATCTCTTCCCACCTCTCCCACCCACCTCCTCTCTCCCTCCCCTCTCCTTCCGCTGGGCAGCTCCCTCCTCTGCTGGCCAGTTGCATGATCTCCTTGGTCCGTCTGCTGGGCTAGACTGAGAGGCTCAGCTCCTAGTACACAGGAGGAGCACAATGAATGCCGAATCACCTCTGTGGCCACAGACAGAGGCCCAGGGATTTAGAGGTGGCAGCAGGCCGTCCCATCCTCACCATTCATTCACCCCTGCATCCGGGGTTTCACTTCTTCAGAGCTTCCTGACCCCTGAGTCTTTCATTTCCTTTGCTGTCCCTGCTTCCTTCCACCCGAGACTTGGGAGACGCCAGGCCCACGCCCCTCAGCCCAGAGGCCGACCCTGGGGATGAGAGATGCCCGGTTCTGGTGCAGGCACCATTTCCATTTTGCTGCTGCAGAAGCTGAAGCTCCCCCAGGTGAGGCAACTTGCTTAGTCACACACAAACAGAGCTGAGATTCCCTGAGGCCAACTTAAGGGCTTTGCTCAGATGCAACTCTCAGAACGGAAGGACTCTGGAGGCTGCCTGGCCCGTGGGTTCTTCTGGAAGCTGAAATCCTGGAGGACAGGGATGGTGTGTGACCCAGCACTGTGTCCCACCACCACCACCACCACCACCACCACCACCACCGCACCCCACCCCCCCGCCATCAAGAAGAGTGCCTCTGTAAACATTTCTCAGAATTGATTAAATTCCATTTAAATGGACAGGGCATGGTGGCTTATGCCTGTAATCCCAGCACTTTGGGAGGCTGAGGTGAGAGGATTGCTTGAACCCGGGAGAATCAGCATGGGCAACATAGTGAAGCCATGTCTCTACAAAAAAAAAAAAGAAAGCTGGGCATGGTGGTGTGCACCTCTGGTCCTAGCCACTTGGGAGGCTGAGGCAGAAGGATCACCTGAACCCAGGAGGTAGAGACTGTAGTGAGCTGTGATCATGCCACTGCACACTAGCCTGGATGAAGGAATGAGAAAAATAAATAAAATAAAATAAAATTTTTAAAATTCCACTCAAATGCAAGAATCCTCCTTCTTGTGCATTGGGCCAAGGTGTCTAGCAGTCCCCTTCAGCTTGTTCTATTGCTAAGTCCTTCACTGGTTTCTGCTTAACCCCCATCCCCAGAGAGATATAGAGGGAGAACAGTTTTCTTGAAACAGCAAATGCCCCCCTTGGAGCTGACACAATCACGATTTTTTGGAGGGAAGAGGAAGTGACTCACTCAAGGTCACTCTTGTGGCCTCTCCTTCTGCCCACAGCCGGCTGCAGTGCAACTGGAAACCAGCCCAGGCCCCTTCAGGCCCCTTACTCCTCGAGATCTTATCTGGAATTTTCCACAGCTGCCCAGGGACAGGGTGTGTAGGAATGGTGTGAGGGCACATTGGCAGCTATGATTTTCACCAGTCAGGTGGCAGTTTAAGAGCAAGTGGGATGATAAGATCTGCCCAGGGGGGCTGTGGGAGGGAATGAGTAACTCAGCAGGGAGCGGCCCCTACAAGTCCTGGGTGGGGCCTGCGGGCAAGGGGGCAAAGCGGCAGTGACTGGGGTCCTTGGGCCTGGAGTCCTGGCCGTCCAGCTTTCAGCCCACAGGCGGTGGGCCTGGGGACACACTCCTGCAGACACTGCTCTGAGGAAGGACTAGAAGGGCCCGGGAGTCTCGGGGCCAATCAGAGGCACCCTTGAGGAGATTTGAACATAAATGTGTGTGGTAAATACAGAGACTTGGCCACGAAGTGCACAGTGACTAAAACCTTTGGGTTTGTCACCGAGATCCAGTCATGTTCAGCTCACCTCTTGTTAGGGGACTAAAGCCTGAATCCCAAGCTGGGAGAATCCAGCGGAGCTGCCCCTCGCATGGGCCCTGCTGGGCGATTCTGCCAGACAAGGTGGCCATGGCAGTCCTCTTGATCTTCTTGGGTTCAGGGTCCCCTTCGTAATACGTTCAACAAGCGTTTGTCGATTCCTGTCCCATGCCGTTCTAGTTGCTTGGGATTATCACTGAACAAAACAGGGCCAGATTCCCACCCTATGGTTTACATTCTAGCAAACTGGATGAAATCCATACCTTTTCCCCAGAAAAATGCACTGTGTATGAAAACGAGTCTACGATTTTGTGGCTCCTGGACCCTCATCTTAGAGGGTGACTCCCTAACAGAGTTTGTTGCTTTAACCAGTCTGAACACGTCCACCTGCCCCCTTCTGCCTGGCCCTACGGCTGGGCACACCTGTTCTGGGCCCCCCCCCCGCACAAGGTCTGAGGGGTCAGCAAGGGAGAGGGGCAAAGTGAGTCAGGCAGTCCTTTCTGTAAGTTCTCAACCAGGCTGACTCACTGTTGGAGGTCACGGAGCCCTGAGGACTTCAGCATCTCAGAGTTGGGCCTCTGGGGGACGTGTGTGAATGCTGAGAGCCCAAGCCTGAGAGGCAGGGCTGGGGAGGGAGAAGGAATGTGTCCCTCCATGTCCCTCCTGAGGATGACCTGAGCCTGAGCAAAAGCCAAGCTCAGGCGCCCGGAGCTGGTGCTGACCTTTTGGCCTCTGTCTATCACCTGTCTCCAGGAGGAGTAACTCATCTGCCAAGACTTAGGTCGGGGTCCCCTCCTCCACGAAGCCTTCTCTGCTAAACCCCACCGTGACCCTCCTCCAGGGACATCTCTCCCATTGCTGCCCTCACGCACAGCTGGGCTGATCTGCTTCCACATCCTACACTGACTCAGCTGCACTGTGAGCGCAGGCTTGATGCCTGCTGTCTGGGTCCCTGTCTCCTACCACCACTCATGGCATGGTGTGTAGGGGGGGTGGTCAGTAAATGTTTGTTGGGTGAATGGCTGCAAGGTGGAAACAGCAGAGGGGACAAAGAGATTGGTGATCTTCTCGTGAGCTGCTAGGCCACAGCACACCTGGGTCGCCAATGCTGAGCGAGAGCTGAGGGACAGGGCATTTGACAGGGAGCCTCTTGGGGTTGGACCTCTGGGAAGGGAAGGAGGCAAGACCGAGCAGGATGAGAAGTGGCCTGTGAGCCGGGCTCGGTGGCTCAGCCTGTCATCCCGCGCCTTTGGGAGGCTGAGGTGAGTGGATTGCCTGAGCCCGCGGGTTCGAGACCCGCCTGGGCAGCGAGACCTCATCTCTATGATAAATCAAAAAATCAGCCGGGCGTGGGGGCGTGTGCCTGTAATTCCAGCTACTCGGAAGGCTGAGGCGGAAGGATCGCCGGAGCCCAACGGGTCGAGGCTGCGGTGGCCGGGAGCGGCCGCGGCACTCCAGTCTGGGCGACCCAGTGAGACTCCAACTCAAAAAAAAAGAAAAGAAGTGGGCTGTGGTGTAGACTCAAAGCCCCCACGGACCCTGGAGAGCTCTGGCGTGGGGTTCCTTCGGCAGGGCACCAGGCCTTGATGCCCACATCCGTCAGTCACTGGATGCTGGCTCCTCAGGGACAAGGTGACCGCGGGGGCAAGGTGACCGTGGGGGAGGCCACTGTCACAGGGGCTGACATCGAGAACCCTCGCAAAAGCTGGGGGAGTGTGCCCTTTATTTCTGGCATCACACCAAATGTCCACCCACAAACTAACTCACCCCTTTGATCCTCCTTCAACTCAAATCTCAACCATTGCCCCTGCACTGGCTCAAGGGTCCCTGGCAACCAGAACTCTGCTCCCATCGCCACTGTGCACTCAAGGCTGTGCGCGGGCCTCAGGGTGCTGGCAAAACTGATCCCAACCTGGCCCAGTGCTGGGATGGGGCCTGTGCCCGTGGGAGCTAGGGCGAGTCATCTGGGATGGCTCCAGGGGAGGGAGAGGTGCTAGCTCCCCTAAAACCCAGTGGCCCTGCAGTCAGGGTCCTGGGAAATGTGGCCCATGGTGGGTGGTGATGCCTGGGTGTCCCTGGGGATGTCAACCCATTGGCCAACACGGATCACACCTCGGACCTGCTGATCTCTAATCTGGGACTGCTTATAGATAGATAATGGTGTACAAAGAGGGACCCCAAAAAGCCGGAACTTATTTATAAAAAATTGTGTATTTGTTCTTGCATGTTTAAACTCCAGTTACCTTCAACATACTCTCTGGTTCAAACACACATCAAGATGCTTTTTCCACTGCCCAAAACAGTTTTTGAACTTGTCCATTTTAATGCTTTTTAGTGCTTCGGCTCTTTTTGTTTCACTCCTCCACATCAGCAAAATGTTTCCCCATTGAGAACTTTTTTCAGCCAGGGAAACAGACAAAAAAAATCCCTCAGGGTGAGATCTGGTGAATAGGGAGGGTGGGGGCACAGGGGTCCTGCCAATTTTGGTCAAAAACTGCTGAACACTCAGTGCAGTGTGGGCAGGTCACCTGTTTGCCACAAATCAGGACATAGCCTTCTTAAAACTTCCAGATAAGAACTTTGGTTGACTGATCCAGAGGAACAAATTCCGAGTGTACTACCAAGGGCCTACTGTCCAAAAGAAATTCCGATTTTTGGGGGGTCCCCTCAATAATAAATGGAGATGTCTCTGGAAGACACAGAAAACATTGGGAGAAGATGGAGCTGGAGAGACTAACTTTATACATAATGTGTGTACATCTTTTTAAACGTCATGCCCCAACCTAGGCCACATAGCGAGACTTCGTCTCTACAAAAATCAAAAAATTAATTGGGCACAGTGGTGGTACCTGTAGTCCCAGCTACTCAAGAGGCTGAGGCAGAAGGATTGTCTGATCCCAGGAGGTCGAGGCTGTGGTGGCCCATGATCATGCCACTGCCTTCCACCCTGGGTGACAGAACAAGACTCTAACTCTCCCACCACAATAAAAGTCAAGCAATTCATCTATTCAAAAATACTAAAAAAATTTTTTAAAGATCCTGTACTAATTTGAGCTTTTTGAACTTGCACAGGGTCACACCCAGAGTAAGTTCTCAGGCCACCAGGCCATCTCTAGGGTGCCACATAGGGTCTCTCAGGTTCCTCTCTGCTGATTGCTCCTTCCTGGGTCCTGGCTGGTGATCTCTGCTGCGCCCAGACTCAGAAGAGTCACTCCAGGACTCGGCGTGCCTGGCTTTGGGCCAGCCCAACCCCCCGGATCCACGGGGTCCCCTATCTCAGCGATCACACAGTGGGCGGACGGCAGTGGGCACATGCTCCGCCTCCCGTCCTGTCTGGGGACCCTGCGCTCCAGCCAAGGGCGGTTTGAACCAGCCTCCCTGCCTCCCCCCTGTGCAGGCACAGCCTATAAAACCACCTCATGTGTCCTTGCCGACCCTGGCCCCCTCCCTTGTCACCCTGAGCCACCATGGCAGAACTGCCTGCATCAGAGATGCCCGGGGACCCTGCTCTGTGCAGTGGGCGCTTCACCATCAGCACGCTGCTGGGTGGCGATGAGCCCCCACCACCAGCGGCCTATGACAGCAGCCACCCTAGCCACCTGACCCACGGCAGCACCATCTACATGCGTACTTTTGGCTACAACACCATCGATGTGGTGCCCGCCTATGAGCACTATGCCAACAGTACCCTGCCCGGAGAGCCCCGGAAGGTCCGGCCCACGCTGGCTGATCTGCACTCCTTCCTCAAGGTAAGCGTTGTCTCGGAAGACTGGCTGCTTCCCTGCTGTGTGACCCTGACCCAGTGGCCTAACCTCTCTGAACCTCAGTTCTGTCATCTATGCCATGGGGACAGATGAGCATCTTCCTCATGGGTTGAGAGGCCCCAGTGAAATAGTGGGAGTGGGAACTGTCAAGCTCAGGGCACATGTTGGAATGTTTATTGCCCAGTCACTGGCAACTCAAAGGTCGAGCCGGTGGCCTAGAGAGGTAGTGAGCTTCCAGTCAGTGGAAGCATGCAAACTGAGGTTACGTACACCTGAAAGAGACAGGGAAAGGAGGGGCAGGGAAGGTCCACCTCAGGGGGCAGTGCTGGGTCAAGCGTGGAGGGCTGGGAGCTGAATTGTCATGGCCCCTATCAGGCCTCACTTTTCCCATCTGACAATTGGGCAGAATCATTCTGAATTCAGGGGCTAAGATTTGCTCAATTCAGAGAACTCTTCCCCCTCCCAGGGCAAACCCCACTTTGGCCCCCATGGGCCAGACATTGGCATTTGCTTCAGACAGGGTTGCCAAGACGAGGGGCTGGGAAGAAAGTCCTAGAGCTTCAGTCACTTGGGCGCAAACCAGGAGACTTCCCAACATCTCCAGAGGTAGAGGTTCCATCCCAGCCTGGCTGGGACCTACTGTGGGGTCTTGGGCAAGCTGTTTCACCTCCCCAGGGTGACAGTTACCCTGCCCCCTTTCTAAGGCTGTGCAACTGCTGGATCAGTTCCAAGGCCACGATCCTCCCAGGGGGAGGAGGCCTTATTCACGGGAGTGTCCAGGGCTCCCTTCCTCCCATGGCATCCCTGTTGCCATCTGGGGAGCATTTTAAAAGTCCCTCAAGTGGCTCGACATGTACTGAGCAGGCCCCAGGGCCGGATGCAGAGGCCCTGTCATAGCACCTGGGCCTGCCTGACTCGTGGTTTCTGGGCTCCCAGCAGGAAGGCAGACACCTGCACGCCCTGGCCTTTGACAGCCGGCCTAGCCATGAGATGACTGACGGGCTAGTGGAGGACGAGGCAGGCGCCAGCAGCGAGAAGAACCCAGGGGAGCCCGTGCGCTTTGGCTGGGTCAAGGGAGTGATGGTAAGTGGGGTGTAGAGGGTGCTTGATGTCCAGAAGTGGGGGTGAGGACGCAGAGCTCCGTCCAGACTCAGTTCTGACTCTCGGGCCCTGGTGGCTAGAAGAGACCCAGGGTCCAGCCCGGTCCTCAATGTCCCCATCTGCACAGTGGATTAAATGTGTTAGTAGATGTGAAGTCATTGGATCATTGCCTGCCAGGGAGTTATTAGAAGGCTCAGCCTGTAATCCCAGCACTTTGGGAGGCCAAGGCGAGTGTATTGCCTGAGTCCGCCGGTTCTAGACCCACCCGGGCAACTTGGTTAGACCGTGTCTCTACAACAAATCAAAAATTAGCCAGGAATGGTAGCGTGCACCTGTAGTTCCAGCTACTCGGAAGGCTGAGGTGGAAGGATCGCCGGAGCCCAGCAGGTCAAGGCTGCGGTGGCCGTGAGCGTGCCACTGCACTCCAGGCTAGGCGACAGAGTGAGATGCCAACTCAAAAAAAAAAAAAAAGAGCCGTGCTCGGTGGCTTAGCCTGTAATCCCGC